>NC_079225.1:25380942-25503442 GCF_029633865.1 Lampris incognitus
GTTAAAACCCTCAAATCCCCTAAGAAAGGAAGGGTGTTGTTTGTGGGATCGTATCCACAGCTGGACTGACACTGCTGAACCTGCATGTCCACCTACAGCAACGAGAAGAAACACAACAGATAAAGAGTCTATCTGGATAAACAATCCAGCCCTGCAGCTGAGCCGAATGCCACGGTAGTACTGAAGCGCCTTCCTTTAAAACATAAAACAAAACAAAAAAAGCCATTGAGATCATTTCAATTGCCTTATGCAGCGTCGCGGCTCATTGAAACTAGTGACACTTGCATCAAGAATCACGACAATTTTGGAAACACAATGTTTATTGCTGCAGTCACGGAAAATAATCTTATCCCAAGGGGTATATAAGTGCACCTTCTCTTTTAGAGCAACGCACACTTTATTGTGGCTGTGGCGTGTGACAGTGAGCGCAGTGGGACGGTGTGTGAGGTGTATAACAGGACGCGTAACAGGAAGTGTACAGATGCGTCACACACGGTTAATAATGAGATGTTCTCTCCCCGTAGGGGCTTGGCCAGATCAAAATCTCAGTATGACAGAGAGAGGCGGAGGAGAAGCGGGACGGCTGGATGGAAAGATGGGAGGCGGGGAGGGATGAAGGGGGAGAGGTGGTACAGGAGGTCAGCCAGGTATAATGATATGGCAGAATTACAGAAAAAAAGATGGAGAAAAAATGAGAACTAGAGGAGGAAGGGAGCAAAGGGCATGAAAAATGTATGCCGGATGGAGAGAGAAAAACAAAGCAAAAAAAAAAAACTCGTGGCTTGACTCCAGTAAAGATAGCATGGCGCTCGTCATATTATATTCCAGTTTAACACCTGATTAGTATTTTACCTCTGCGACACCAATCAGGAATCAGGGACATTTATTTGTCGTTTCATTTTATGCACATGCGTACATAAAATGAACGAAATATCGCTTCCCCCAGTCCACAGCAGTGCGACACAAACACAAAAACACGTATCCAAACTACAAAAAAACTACAAAAACATATCAAAAAAAAATAATTCACTGTCCCAAGAGAGCGAACACCAGGATGACTGTTGGAACTGCCGGTCTGCATAGGCTAGCAGTTAGCTTAGCCTGCCCCGCTTCCACGTCCTGTCAGACCGCCCTCGGTGTTTCCTCTTCGGGCAAAGCTCCAGGCAGGGCCGTGGTTCCTGGGCCCGCAGGACGCAGCAGATCAAGCTCTCCCAACCGATCCAGCACCAGCTCTCCCAGCCATCAAACGAAGACACAAACTTAGATGCGGACAAAGACATTGCATGGACGGTACTGGGTGAGGCTGCCGCAAATGTAAGTTTGCGCCGCCATCTTCCCACACCGGTGCTGGGTGAGGCCACCGTAAATGTGAATTTGCGCTGCCATCTTCCCACACCGGAAGTGGGAATGATTTGTAATGCCTCCATCCATTATCCAAACTGCTTATCCTGCTCAGGGTCGGGGGATGCTGGAGCCTATCCCAGCAGTCATTGGGCGGCAGGCGGGGAGACACGCTGGACAGGCCGCCAGGCCATCACAGATGATTTGTAATGGACTGGCACAAGTTGATTTCTATCTCATACATTCGATGTGGATTATATTCAACACCACATCAGAGTGACAGGAAAGCAAACTGGAGGCAGTACCTACTGGAGGCAGTACCTACTGCAGGCACTACCCACTGGAGGCAGTACCAACTGGAGGCAGTACCCACTGGAGGCAGTACCCACTGGAGGCAGTACCCACTGGAGGCAGTACCCACTGCGGTACAGAAGTATAGGTGTCGTGGTACTGATGCTGATGCTTCAAATATCCCACATGTGATGCACAGCAGGTAGTGTGTCTAATTTACCACTACCGGTGTGTCTGGGCCTAAAGAAATGTGTAAAGTTAACCAAAGACAAGGCTTAGGCTTTGTCGTCATACACAGCACTGACTCTGACAGTGCTGAGATCAGTTTAAGAGACGCACACTGACAGAAGCACACAATTTCACATTTTACCCACGAAACCAATTTCATTATGAAACAAAGCAAAGTACTGAATGTCACACAGGTGCGGGTCTGCCATCCCACATCGCTTCACACACACAATGACAGACGCCTGGGCAGACACGCACATAGACATTTACACGTGCATTTAATGAACGCCGACACGTGCATGCCTACACGAACATCACCGCTCGACCGTGTCCAAGAAACAGCAGATTTGAAGCTCAACAGTCAGTTGGATTGACAGCAAAGCTGAAAATAGATTGAAAAATGAGGGGGTGGCAAAGAGATTGGAGCGTTGGAGGGGAATACTGATCTGAGTGGAGGGCAGATAACACATCCGTTTTCCTCTCATCTTTTACAGCGTGCGCTCTTCTGTCATTTCTTATGCATTCGACTCTGCGGAATGGGAAGGTTCAGACAATCACAGAAAACCTCGCGGCTCTTACAACCCCTAAGAGCTTCTCAACACGTCTTCCCCCTCCCCGTTTTAAACGTTTCTATTACATTTGACATTACTTGAATTTTCACTGGATCTCATCGCCACGTGCAGCCCTTAGTGGGCTGTGGCTCCAGCTTAACTGGCTACCTCTCACAGTCGTCCCATCCATCCTTCTATCTATCCATCCATCGCCCTCCCTCGAGCGTTCTATCCTCTCTGCTTCACTCCCTTCCTCCCTCTCTCTCTCCTGGTTTCCCAGTGGCCATTCCAAGCCCTGCCTTTACTCAGAGCTCAAGGGAGTCTAACGGAGGAGGGAACACATTCATCATGTTTTCGCCTTTTTTCATAGGTCACAAGCTTGTAGCATGTTGGAATCTGTGTGTGTGTGTGTGAGTGCGTGCGTGCGTGTATGTGTGCAGGGTCCAAAATTAACCCTCGCCAGTCATCAAATGCAGGTAAATTTAGTCTGTTGTGAGTAAATTACGGAGACCACCCGCCACTCGGGCCGGTAGAAAACAAATGAATTTCCTGCATGCACTGGATAAGGCTGCTGGTGTGGTGTCACCTCAGTCTGCTAGACCTGCCATGCTGCGTGTGTCATGCATGGTACATAACAGACCTCCCATGCTGTGTGTGTCATGCATGGTACGTAATAGACCTCCCATGCTGCGTGTGTCATGCATGGTACGTAATAGACCTCCCATGCTGCGTGTGTCATGCATGGTACGTAATAACGACAGTTATCAAACTGCACAATGTTTTTGTTACAGTATTTGAGATACTTGTTGTCATCCTGCAGTTGAAACAAACCCAGCTATGTGGAGATTTAGTATTGTGGGAGTGGAGCCCACAGGAAAGAACAACAGGTGAACTTCAGGTCAAAGTGGCAGTGCCTCGTGAAGGCCATGGCGGCCATTTTACTTCTCGCCATAACCCAATTATGTATTTTGCATCGTATCTCCTGAACCAAACATGATAACACATAAAAGTTGATGTCTAACCCTTTGATTTGATGGTAAAGGATTACAATGATGGGGCGTCTGGGTAGCGTAGTGGTCTATTTCATCGCCTACCAAAATGGGGCTCACCGGTTCGAATCCCTGTGTTACCTCTGGCTTGGTCGGGCGTCCCTACAGACACAATTGGCCTAGTCTGCGGGTGGGAAGGTGGATGTGGGCGTGTGCCCTGGTCACTGCACTAGCGCCTCCTCTGGTTGGTCGGGTTGCATGTTCGGGGGGGGGACTTGGGGGAATAGTGTGATCCTCCCACACGCTACGTCCCCCTGGCAAAACTCCTCACTGTCAGATGAAAAGAAGCGGCTGGCGACTCCACATGTATCAGAGGAGGCATGTGGTAGTCTGCAGCCCTCCCCGGATCGGCAGAGGGGGTGGAGCAACAACCGGGACAGCTCGGAAGAGTGGGCTAATTGGCCGGGTACAATTAGGGGAAAAAAGGGAAGAAAAATCTTTAAAAAAAAAAGAAATAACAATGATGCCATATTCAACATCATACACTGTCCAAGTGAACAGTTAAAGGTGAATTCAGTGATGTTGTGAGAAGGAAATCCCAGTATCTGAGAACCTAGGCTGGACTTTATAATATCACATCTGTTGCATGCATGTTGTGCAGCGTTTTAAAAGCTTGATTCTTTTGTTCATTAACCCTGATAATACAGTGACTGTAAAGAGGAGAACAATATTCAATAGGACCTCAGCAACTTAGCGTAAAAAGCATGTGTCAAACAAAGATTTACTTCAAAAAATGCATCTCAGGGAGCTCGGAGTGGAACCGCTGCACCTTCGCATTGACAGGAGCCAGTTGAGGTGGTTCGGGCATCTGATTAGGATGCCTCTTACGTGCCTTCCTTTGGAGGTTTTCCAGGCACGTCCAAATGGGGAGAGACCCCGGTGTAGACCCAGAACTCGCTGGAGGGACTCCATGTCCAAACTGGCCTGGGAACACCTTGGGATCCCCCAGGAGGCGCTGCAGGACGTTGCTGGGGAGAGGGACGTCTGGAGTGCTCCACTTAGCTTGCTGCCACCACGACCCGACCCCGGAGAAGCGGATGATGATGAGATAAGATAAAATTTATCTCAGAAACACATTTGTTTGTTTTGCTGTTGTTGAACCAATTCATCTCTGTCCACTTCACAGTCTCCTCTACATTGAGCTGTGTACTATATGGAGGCTTTTTTTTTATTTGCAACGCCCCCGGCAGCCTTTCTTGCAGCCACAAATGAAAAGAGTTGCAGGATGGACTGGCTTGCCTGTGGAAGCGTTGACCACAATGGTCTCCAGTCACTTGGGTCCATCCATCCCCAGTCTGTTAGAGATGGCATATTTGGTGCCACCTTAAGTGCTTGCCCCCCAATAGTGTCCTCCTTGGGTCACCGCTCTTTTGAGGTGCCGCACCAGACCAGTGCATCCTTAGTTGGGAGGATTTGCTCTGTTCCTCGAGTCAAGCTTGATCGAGGCTGAGTTGGCTGCTTGTGCGATCACAGAGAATTATGAAGCGCTCCGCAGTGGAAACCAGCTCCTTTGGAGTGTGTGTGTGTGTGTGTGTGTGTGAGACATTATTCTTCATCATTTGTGTGTGCATGCACGTGCAGGTTTTGCTTGTGTGTTTATCTGTCAGGTATACAAACACCTCCAAGGCCTCTCCAAAGGTTAGGAACAACACTTTGTCTCCTCAGCTTAGCAGAGACGCCAAGTGTCTCACACCTGGCGTATGCACGTGTGTGTCGTGTGCGACTGCCGTGCGGTGTTAGTGAAGGAACAAACACTCTCCGTGACAACAGTACAGACGTGTCACACTAAACCCGTAAGATGCCCCCCCCCTCTCCTGAAACAGCAGCACTGTGTAGTACCTGCATGACTTCACAATGTCCAGTATTACCTGCGGACTGATTGGACAAGTAAATATTTCTCACCCTTGTTTTGTACTTATGCCTCCCCTCTCTCTCTCTCTCTCTCTCTCTCTCTCTCTCTCTCTCATCTTGTACATCTCTTTCCCCTTGCTTACTCTCTCTGAGCGATAAACCCGGCTGAGAGCTTAATTGGAATTACCGTACGCGTAGCATGCCTGCTACATAATGCATGGCCAAGCCTCTTTTATCATTTAAACCATAAAGCTTCCAGACAACACAGTCACACACACACACTACACCCACCTCCTCTCCCCCGTTCTCTCTCACCCCTCCCGCTCCACTTCCTTTCCTCTATCCTAGCTGTCCCATGGCTTTGTTGGTGCGTGCACGCACGCACGCACGCACACGCACACGCACACGCACGCACACACACACACACACACAACTGCAGATAGTCCATGCATACTCGGTGACATTATTGAAAGTGACAGAGGAGGAGACAGTGAGGAATAAAATGAAAATAAAAGTGGGTTGTGACACACAGGAAGTAAACAGACCTGCAGCAGAACAACATCAGCGGCAGGAACACACACCTACCAACATGGGCCCACACACACCCGCAACCGGGGTCCGGGGTATTCACCGGGTCCAGTCATTACAGGTCAAACAGACATGCAAACATGCATGCCCACAAGAAAAAAAATAAACATGCACGTAAACACTCACACACGCACACACATGCGCACAATTGCACGTGATCGTGTAGACACAAACGAATATACAAAGTGACATCTGTGCACATCAGAATTGGAAAACAGCCTCTCTCTATTTTACTGAGGAGAAAGACAAGGTGTTGTTTGATTGTCTGGAGGGGCCTTGAAGGGATTTTCATACTGAACACACACACACACACAGACACACACACAGAGACACACACACACACACACATGGATGCACAAGACAAGTACAAATGATGAAGAAAATGAGTGTCAGGAACAGGGAGGAAAAGATGAAGTGGTTGCATCTCAAATGAATGAGAGTTGAATGAGAATAAAAGAAGGAATAAGAAGGTGAAGAGTCAAAGTGAGAAAGGGTCACATGGGAAAACGCTGATAATCAACACACAGTCACAAGGGCTTAGAAATGCTTAAGAGACTGAGAACCCTCCCATTCTACACCTCCATGAATCAACGTATGCATGTAATTTGATCAAAACCCAACTACATGTATGTGTTTGAGTGCATGTGTGTCTGCATGCGTGTGTGTGTGCATGGCGGTATCTGTATATATGCTGCCAAGTGATGTTGACAGCCCATTCATATTGGCGGGGGCAGCTCTTATCTGCCCCTTATCTCTGGTTCCCATTAGTCATACTGTTGTTAACCCCTGGCTCCCTGCTCCGCCGCTCATCCATCCACCCGACTGGCCCATACATCTTAGCTAGGGGGCAGGAGAGGAGGAGAGGGAGGAGAAGGAGGAGATTTACAGAGGTTACGAAAAGTATGGGGCGGAGAGCCCCATACTGAGGGAGGGAGGGAGGGAGGAGAGGAGAGGAGGTTGAGAGAGGATGTTTGGAGACATTATAATTCAGGTGGGGGCGACACGGTAGCGCAGTGGTTAGCGCGGTCGCCTCACAGCAAGAAGGTCCTGGGTTCGAGCCCCGGGGTAGTTCAACCTTGGGGTTCGTCCCGGATTGTCCGCTGAGTGAAGTTTGCGTGTTCTCCCCATGTCTGCGTGGGTTTCCTCCGGGTGCTCCCGTTTCCTCCCACAGTCCAAAGACATGTAGGTCAGGTGAATCGGCCATACTAAATTGTCTCTAGGTGTGAATGTAGTGTGTGTGTGTGTGTGTGTGTGTGTGTGTGTGTGTGTGTGTGTGTGTGTGTGTGTGTGTGTGTGTGTGAGAATGTGTGTGTGTCGGCCCTGTGATGGTCTGGCGGCCTGTCCAGGGTGTCTCCCCACCTGCCGCCCAATGACTGCGGGGATAGGCTCCAGCATCCCTGCAACCCTGAGAGCAGGATAAGCAGTTTGGAGAATGGATGGATGGATGGATGGATAATTTAGGAGGAGTGGGGAGGAGAAGCTGAGGCAATATTAGTAGTGTCCAAAGATAATTTTATTATAGCATCTATTGCTTCTCCAAAATGAGCGCAGTAAATAGCCAACAACTGCATTCTATTTTCCACAGGCACCGGAAACAGTAAAGCCTCTTTCGATTTGTATGCTCTCTCTGCCTCTTTTGTCTTTCTCTAAAATCATCACACACTCCCGCCACTCTTCTTGCCATCAAACACACACTGCATCCTCTTCCAAATATGGGACTTGGTAAATCTGCTAATCAAACAAATCACAGTCCACCAAGATTTCTTAACCACAGTAAGTTACCTTATTTTCCATTTATGTCAAGCACTTTCTTTTTAATGCCATTTTAATTAAAAACTAATCTTCCCACAAGAACTAAAGAAGTTTTTTTTTATAATCTTAGGGGATTCTGGTCTGTGTCAAAAAGTAAAGAAGAATTTACTACATGTCGTTATTGAGGAAAATGATGGGCATGCAAATCTGTGACATCAGATGCAGAGCAGAGTGCCAGAGCAGATGCCACACTGGGGTTAGTGATAGGAGATAAGACCTGTCAATCACACAGCAGAGTGGGAGTCTATAGCACACGCTTTACTGAGAACCCTCTCATTCCACACTCCTCTATGAATCAATGTATACTACTATCACTACTACTACTACGCCCCCCCCTCTTTTCTCCCCAATTGTATCTGGCCAATTACCCCACTCTTCCGAGCTGTCCTGGTCACTGCTCCACTCCCCTGCCGATCTGTGGAGGGCTGCAGACTACCACATGCCTCCTCCGATACATGTGGAGTCGCCAGCCGCTTCTTTTCACCTGACAGTGAGGAGTTTCACCAGGGGGATGTAGCACGTGGGAGGATCACGCTATTCCCCCAAGTTCCCCCTCCTCCCTTGAACAGGCACCCTGACTGACCAGAGGAGGCGCTAGTGCAGCGACCAGGAAACATACCCACACCCGGCTTCCCACCCACAGACACGGCCAATTGTGTCCGTAGGGACGCCCAACCAAGCCGGAGGTAACACGGGGATTTGAATTGTCAATCCCCATGTTGGAAGGCAACACAATAAATCGCCACACCACAGCAATTATGTATGAAATCATGTACGAATCATTTATGAATCAATGTATATATTCAGCTCAACTTACAAATCTGTCATCAACTGACCTCAAGCCTTAGTGAATACAGTAATAAAGGATGCAAGGTAGGTGGATTTGGGAGGACATTCACACACGTTTTCTGTCAAAATTTTACGGTGTGATTAACAGAATGAACCATAGCATAGGTGCAAATGCTGTCTGTTCAGTCACTTCCTTCAAGAAACTGAATTGCAAAATATTCAGTAAATGGGTGGACTGGTCCACCAGATCTATGTGATCATGAACAAATAGCATGAACTGACATGTCTTGTTTCTAATCCTCACACGATACAGATCTACTGATCTGTTAATGGCTTGCTGCAGTGGATGTCAAGACTATTTGTAGATCTGATAAGGTGCCTTAAGAGTGTTTTGCATCTGCATCAGGTTGGAAGTGATATAACTGTGTAAGAGCACTGAGATATTCAGTAATCGTTATATTATTGGAAGCAGTCATTAACAATGCAAACACAAGTTTGATCTTTAATTTGCAGATGCATGGGCATCTTGGACTCACAGAGGGCACCATGAGGCGGTAACACGCATCCAATCCCTGATATGAATACCTGATCACAGCAATATTAAAGTACGCCTGCAAAAATGCACTCAGTGATAGAGCTAGGCAATATTTATGTAACATCAATATTGTGCTGAGACTAGATATTGTCTGGGATTATAGTTATTGTAATATGATATAAATCAATGTTGCCATTCCCTGGTCTTAAAGGCTGTATTACTATAAAGTGATACAATTTTCTGAACTTATTTGTTTTACCTGAGTGACATGATTAGTGAATGCCTCTACCTGCTTGGTGATCATATTCACATTACTAATGACAATTTCCCAGAAATGTCTTGTGTGTAAATATCTTATGAAAGCACCAACACCCGTCCCCAAAGTATCATCACATCACTGATATTGAGGTATTCAGTCAAAAATATGGTGATATGGGTGTCCGGGTAGTGTAGCGGTCTACTCCGTTTCCTACCAACATGGGGATCGTCAGTTTGAATCCCTGTGTAACCTCTGGCTTGGTCTGGTGTCCCTACAGACAGAATTGGACATTTCTGGGGGGGGGGGGGGGCGGATGTGGGTATGTGTTCTGGTTGCTTCACTAGTGCCTCCTCTAGCCGGTCGGGGTGCCTGTTTGGGGGGGAGGGGGAACTGGAGAGAATAGCATGATCCTCCCACTTGCTACGCCCCCAAAAACCCCTCACTATCAGGTGAAAAGAAGCTGCTGGTGACTCCACATACATTGGAGGAGGGATGTGGGGGTGTGCAGCCCTCCCCAGATTGACAGAGGTGGTGAAGCAGCGACCAGGACGGCTCGGAAGAGTGGGGTAATTGGCCGGATACAATTAGGAAGAAAAAGAGGGGGGAAAATAGATAAATAAAAAATATCGTGATATTTGATTTGGTCAATATTACCCAGCCCTACTCAGAGATGTAAATAAAGTCATAAAGACATCAAAACAACTAAATACACGTTTCTATGGATGCATATGCAAAGATACGGTACCGTGCCGCAAAACACTCATTCATTCATATTTGTCTCCCTCAATTCACTGCATACTATCACACAGTACTTTCATGTACAAATACCTATTTGCAGAACATAATCATACAAACTCCACGACCGCTAAGGGGCAGGAAGAAGAAAAAACTATATGACCTGCCCTTTACAGACATTGTGCCACGCACACATATGTTTTGCTGCACCGCTATGGGACGCAATCCCGTGCCTTATCTGTGTCAGATGTAAGACAAATTTCATCATTGCTGCGATCTCTGGAGAAACACTGTGCAGTGCCCTGTTCGTTCAGCTCTCAGGTGGCAAAGATGAGATTATTTCTCAAAGCCATTTGACATACTTCCCCTCTTGTTGAATCCATGCACTCTCTCGCTCTCTTCCCGCCCCATCCATCTTTTCCCACTTACCGGTATTGGTCCATCTATCTTTCCCTTGCTGTCCCTGCACGCTCCTCTCAGGGAGTGTATTCCTGCTCTGACCGGACTCTATCTTCCTCTCATACTCCTGTCTTTTCTTCTCCTTTCCTTGGCGATCCTCTCTGTGGTCCTCTCTCTCTCTCTCTCTCTCTCAAATACCCCCATAGGTCCTTCCTTTATTTGGTTTTTCCTCCTCCTTTTCTCTCACTTTCTTTGCACTGCTAATTCACACATCCATCTCCTGTACTTCTCGGCTCCGTGTCTCTCACAATCCCTCTTTCTTTTTCTCTGTGGGATAAAAGCAGTGTGTTGCTTAGGTGCAGAGATAGGAGTGTTAAGCTTCATTAAATGGGAGCTCTATCACTTAATAGCAAGGCTTTCTCTTTATCTGATTTGGGTACAAGAGAGAGTCCACTGGGTCTGGGAGGACTACTTTGTGAATGTTACTTATCTGATCTGGAGACAGTGGTGAGAGGCCCACTGAGTCTAAGGCACTTAGATGCTGTTGCTTTGTGCTAGGAGGATATTTGTCACATTGGTAGCCAATGGATTTATCTGGTTTTACTACTGAGATTCTTCTTGGAAAGCCAGTACTCTCCTCAGGACAGAGGGGAGGTGTCTGCAATTAAATCTATAAAGGCCACATGGTAGAGACATGATTCTTACCTGGGCTGTGAATACCTGCAGCTTGTCCTCCATCTTATCATCCATCAACTATCACATCCTACATTTTCCTCTCTTCAAATCCACCTTCACCTTTTGTCTGTCTCTTTCTCTTCATTCATTGTTTCCTACATCCCTCCAGCACTGCTTTGAGAGGAAGTCTTAGGGGATAATACATGGATAAGAGATGGAGAATTCTGGATGCCACCTCTTGCTTGACAATACGCCATGAATTGTTTTCATCACCTGATGTGAATCTGCACGAGTATTTTAGTCTGATATTTTGTTTTAAAGTCTCACACCTTCTTAAAGTGAATGAAAAGGCCCACGGTAAAAGTAGGGAATGACTTGACTTGTTTCTGACCCAATTTCACTTGTTTCAGAAATTCCCTTGAGTAAAGTGTCAGACTTGAAAAAAGGCAGAATGAGGTGAATCATGCAACCAATATCAAGGCAATGCCACTAGATGTAAAAAAGAAAAAAGAAAAGGGGAGGACGAGTGTGCGATTAAGAATCAAAGCTGGATTGAATATCATTTTAAGATGAGGCTTTTTCTTCAGCAGTGTAATCGCTTCAAAAGGAACGCTCTGTGTTTTAGATTTGCGGTGGTCAGTGTTCAAGGTGGCAGTATGACACTGAAGACCTACCTCAGTCATGCTGTTGATCTGATCCAGGGCCAACTGGAGCAGGTGATCCTCCCCACTCTCAGCCATCAGTTTGAGTGCCGGCTGCTGGAGCCCCTGCTGATTTTGGAGCAGCATGGCTATGTGTCCAACACACTGCAGGGAGAGAGAGTATGATGAGGAAAGAGAGACAGAGACAGAGAGAGACAGAGAGAGAGAGAGAGAGAGAGAGAGAGAGAGAGAGAGAGAGAGAGAGAGAGAGAGAGAGAGAGAGAGAGAGAGAGAGAGAGTGTGTGTGTGTTGGTGGGGTAAAAGGGTAGGAGAGGCGGATTGATGGATGAGAGACATGGAGAGATGAAGGTGAAGTGCCACATGGAGAAATCAGAAGGGGTTGGTAGATGAGGAGACAAAAAGGTAAGAGAAGAGGGAGACAGTAGGAAGACAGGAAAGAGTAAGTTAAGGACAATAAAAGAGGTGTTAACCAATGTGCAGCCACTGTACTAACACACTGGCACGTAATGGTTTTAAGAGGCTCTGCCTGCACACAGACGCACTCATATTCACTCAGACACGTGAATGCTGCCAGCGTCGCAACTGTGTAATATATGGATATCACGATGCAATCTGACTCCCCCATGCTCTGGCGGTTTCATTCCAGCAGATTCAAATTAAAGCTGTTCAGAACAGAGTAAAAGGCCACCCCCCCACCCCAATATTACACCGCAAGGCAGACACTAGCCTATTCACACTGAATAGCATTAGTGCTAAACTAATATCACAGTCAGACGGTGCTAGACATACAGAATGGCATTAGGCTTTACCACTTCCATGGTGCTCAGTAGGGCATGAATAGCATTAGAAGCTGTGCAGATATCAAAGAGTGGCTAGCTCCTATAGTACATTGGAGAAGGCATTGAGCTGATGCTAACGTGTTGCTGTGGGTTACAGACTTAATAGCTTTCGGCGTCTGTATTAGAGAAAAAGAGAAGTATCATGCGGCCTGTCTGTGGGGTTCACTGAATGTGGACGAGCACTGTATTTTTGATAATAATGGTGATAGCAGTAGGGTAGAAAATGATTTCAAGCGAAATATCAATGCGGCACAAATTATTCATTTTTCGACACCCTCACAGTGCTCTTTGCGACTCTGTTAGCTGTCGACCTCAAACATTACTTGTCCCTCGGAGCATGTATTCACTAAATTTTTTTCTGACTCTCTATTGATCATTGCAACAAGGGGAAATTACTTGTTGAAAAAGAGGCGCTGCTAAACCTGGAGCATACGGGGGAGACTTAGGTTGATGTGCTCTCATTGGTATAAATGAAGCTTTCTTTAGTTTAAATTTTTCATTTGCTAAAGCCAAACACATCCCTATACAAATGGACATTTTATTTTCCTATAACTGTAAAGAAAAAAAAATGACTTCACTTTTTATTCAATGGGGGGGGGGGACTTAAGATTGTGGATGATTGCTCAGGAATTTAGTGGATATAGCACTGAAAACTGTGCAATGCTAAACAGAATGAACGAACGCTGACAGAAATGTACTGACACACTTGTGTCCGCATACTGATACAAAAACACATTTGCTCATAAAAACACATACATAAGTGTAAAAATGGGTGTTGGGTGTTTACCTGTGCAGAGAGCTTATGCTTGGTGCTATACAATGACCGCACCATGGTGACAACCTGCTGGCCCACATCGACTTTGACCTCTGATTCCTTGCAGTGGGTCAACAGGGCTGAGGTCAACACCACCCATGGGTTATTCTCTGACACCGCCCTGAGGACACAGAAAGGAAGCCCTGCAGTGAGTGAGTGTGAATGTATCTGTGACTGTAGAGCATATCAGTCCCATCGTACCAGCTGGTGCCGAGTCACGTCTAATTCTGCATACGTAGTCCCAGTGTGAGTGTGTCACATACACAAGGCCTAACAAATGGAGTATGAAGGCATGAGTGCTATTTCTTTCTTTTAGTTTGTTAAGTGACACAGTAACAGTGTATCTGGTCTGACAGGTGCAAGTGAGACAATGTGGGCCAAATCTACAGGAAGTTTCCCGTTGCAAACAAAAACATCGAAACAGATAACCAGAACTTGGGCGGCACGGTGGCCCAGTGGTTAGCGCTGTCGCCTCACAGCAAGAAGGTCCTGGGTTCGAACCCCCGGGGTTGTCCAACCTTGGGGGTCATCCCAGGTCATCCTCTGTGTTGCGTTTGCATGTTCTCCCCGTGTCTGCAGTGGGGTTTCTCCGGTAATCCAGTTTCCCCCACCATCAAAAAAAAAAAAGACATGCATGTTAGGGTTAGTACTCCTGTCTGTGCCCCTGACCGAAGCATGGCAAGAAGAACTGGAGTTGGTCCCCCGGTGGCTGCCCACTGCTTGTAGCTACACAGCTAGGATGGGTTAAATGTAGAGCATAATAAAGTATCTCAAAATCAAAAAAACAAAACAAAAACTCTTAATGTAGGCTCAGTCGCAGAGCATTAGGTCTGGTATCCTATCTACTCGTAGTCTTCTATCTTGTAGTCATGTAACAGAGTACATGACTACAAGACCATGTTGGCAAGCAGACAACACATTATAGCCAGAGGATAGGTATTGATAATGAAACACCAGACACAGCAGATGATCTGAGAATCACAGCACCATTTCATTATATTGTACCTTTATGGAATCACAGGCAGATATAAAAGTGTGCAGAATTATCAAGAGGTTTGTGGATGATGAACTAATGAAACAAGAAGCTGACATGTAAGCAAGGAGGGGAAATGTTTGAGTACAATGCTCATGCAGTTAATATTAAAAGCCTACACGGTTTGTATTAGCTTTCTCTCGCTCTCTCTCTCTCCCGGTGAATACAAGGAGACAGCTGCCAGCAGTGACTAGCGTCAGTTTGCTTACAAAGTCCCTTATGAGCCCTCCCCAGACCTTTGCTAATGCTTCCACCATAATCGATTAGACGCCACCAAGGCCAGCAAATGCCAATGCTCAAGGCATAAAGAGCTTCAAGGATCTCTATTGATGCAAAGCAGTTGCAGACTATAAAATGTAAAGACATTAGAAAAGAAAAAAAATGAACGATGCTGGATTACACTTGGTGTATTTGCAAACAATAATTGCATGGTACAGGTTAAAATTGATGTATGGTCAAATCAAAAATGAAAAAAACAAAAACAACAACAAACAAACACAATTCAAAAAAGGTCATAATAAAAATTATTAATTTTTCACCTCCATTCAATTACAATGTTTGACTGTGTGTATTCTTGATGCCAAAAATGACTTTTGACCTAAATCACACAACAACTACATTGACATTGAAGGCTACTGCTTTCTACAGCATGGCGGTATAGGTGTATATGGAGGTATAGGTATGGGTATAGGTGGAGGTCCTCTGTGCACAAGTGTTTTTTTTTTTTGTGGATTTGTTTCCCCCCATTTTTCTCCCCAAATGTATCCAGCCAATTACCCCACCCTTCCGAGCCGTACTGATCACTGCTCCACCCCCTCTACCAATCTGGGGAGGGCTGCAGACTACCACACGCCTCCAATACATGTGGAGTCGCCAGCCGCTTCTTTTCCCCTGACAGTGAGGAGTTTCACCAGGGGGACGTAGCGTGTGGGAGGATCATGCTATTCCCCCCAGTTCCCCTCCCCCATGATCAGCCGCCCCAACCGACCAGAGGAGGTGCGAGTGCAACAACCAGGACACATACCCACATCCGGCTTCCCAACCACAGACACAGCCAATTACTATATGTCTGTAGGGATGCCCGACCAAGCTAGAGGTAACACGGGGATTCGAACCGGTGATCCCCGTATTGGTAGGCAATGGGATAGACCGCTACACTACCCGGACACCCCCCCCACAAGTGTTTTAAACACGCTAGGCCCTTTCCAATATAAAGAAAGTGTCCTGGTCCCGGCTACTCCGTTTCCTGTGTCTCATGTGTAGCCCTGCACGGACACCATCCCAGTCCTGAGTCCAGTTCAGTTTTCCTTGGTTGCCGATTTTCCCCAAAGCTGTTGCTGATTTTTCAAATATGTTTCTGTGTATATACTAAGTTCGGCTGTCTAGTTTGTTGGTTGTCAGAGCGTTACCATCATGTGTCCTTGTGTGATCCTGATACCCTCATGTTTCCTACCATTAAACCGTTTGTTGCACCTGTTACCGTGTCTGCATGTGGGTCCTCAATTCCTGCACCCCCCCATGGCAGAAAGTCTAAGGGATGGAAAGTCCTTCATGGTGGAATTTTAACCCCTGTTAGATAATATTAGCACATCCATTATGGCTCGTTCAACCCCAAAAACATGCACTAAAATGCCAGCGTAGTGTGGGGGAGCACATTCTTTTTTCTTTTTTTTTTAACTGCAGAAGTGCTGACATGCCAGCTACCACCACAAAGCTGTTGCAGCTTTAGAGTTGTGTGATCAGCACAACCAGTGATAGACCCGGGATTATATATTATGTTAACAGGACGGTGTTTGCTTGTCAAGTTTATTTATACAGCCCTCAATCATAGTTACAGTCAAAGAGGGTTTTACATTCCCATAGCGAAAAACAGTAGATCAAGTAACTGATGATGGCCAACACCCTCTACCTTTAATGCTTTGACTCAAATGAGGAAAAACGCCACAGAAAAAAAAAAAGATTTTCAGGAGAAAAAAATGGGAGAAACGTCCTCAGAGATGGACAGAAGTGTACTAACAGGTGATTCATGTCAACTGAGCTGCAGAGGTGTGCGCTGTATCCTGCTCACAAAGATGCAGACCCCTGGTAGGATGAAAAGAATGTTGATGTGTTTATGTTTGTGGATATTCTGTGTGTGTGTGTGTGTGTGTGTGTGTGTGTATGCGTGCGCGTGAAAGAGAGAGGAAAAGAGGCAATGAGAGAGAAACAAGGACAGTGTCATCTTTGTGAAGCACAACTGCTGTGTGTCAGTTGTGAACAGAACGATGCAGAATCATTGTCTTGAGTTTGTAATTAGAATGAGGCCTGGTAATGATGGCACATTTTCTACTGAGTAGCTAACGTTACATCTAAACTGCA
Organism: Lampris incognitus; assembly: GCF_029633865.1. Lineage (NCBI taxonomy): Eukaryota > Metazoa > Chordata > Actinopteri > Lampriformes > Lampridae > Lampris > Lampris incognitus. The sequence continues at coordinate 25,397,752 of NC_079225.1, forward strand.
TACTATCCTGACTGAACACTTAACACTGACATTGTAAAACAGATGCTTTTGCACTGGATCAACAGAGCTAAAAAGTTAGCTCATCTGAATCATGTTTTCAGCTAACTTTTAGCTAACCAACAACCCGGAGAAGTACATTAGAAACACTTTTACCTAAGTGACCTCTTCAGTCTGAACTGACTGCAGGTATCCCCCCACCCCTTATAAACAACACAGTGGCATAACGACCGAAGCCAACGATCGGTATCATATGTAAATATGAACATGAGCATTAACTAGAGTTTCAATGGCCATGTGTACTATTCACAGAGGATTTGGGAATGTTTGCGATCACAGCATTGTAAGATGGTGACAGATGTACTCTTATCCCCCTCCCCCCCGGTTTAGGGATGGTCGTTCCCTCTTCACATAGATGGCCTCATTGACTCCATTTGATTCCCTAGTGGGAATTGTGAATAATGTGAACTGTGGTCTATCTGAAAAGTTGTCTCTCCCTACACCTTATTTGGCTCTTTGTATGTCTTGTTATATGGTAAGTAGCTGTCATGAGATAAATCATATGGGAAGCCCTTGCCCCCCCCCCCCCCCGACTGGAGATAACCAGATGTTCAACCAACCTATGGTATAGGACAATGTACATTCATTATTTGACTGAAGTTGACCAATTAGCAAGCCTTTCTTTTTTTGGACCCCCCCCCCTTTATCTCCCCAATTGTATCCAGCCAATTACCCCACTCTTCTGAGCCATCCCGGTCACTGCTCCACCCTCTGCTGATCCAGGGAGGGCTGCAGACAACCACATGGTTCCTTCAATACATGTGGAGTCGCCAGCCACTTCTTTTCACCTGACAGTGAGGAGTTTTGCCAGGGGAATGTAGCGCATGGGAGGATCATGCTATTCCCTCCAGTTCCCCCTCCCCCCCAACCAGTCACCCCAACCGACCAGAGGAAGCACTAGTACAGTGACCATGACACATGGCCAAATCTGGCTTCCCACCCGCAGACATGAACAATTGTTTCTGTAGGGACGCCCGACCAAGCGGGAGGTAACACGGGGATTCGAACTGGCGAGCCCCGTGTTGGTAGGCAACGGAATAGACTGCCACACCACCCGAGTAAGTCTTGTCTGAGAAAAAGGTACATAAGGAAAAAATCTCCTTTGTGTCTTTGAGAATATATTAAGATAACCACCAGATGTTCTGCCTGTATTTGCCGTATATGTAAACATACAATACAAATGATGGTTTATCATCAGTGTTTTGTGTAATTATTTCTGAATCTCGAGTGTTTGCTGGCAATATTCACAACATTAACCAATGAGGATTATGATGTTAATCACAAAAAAAAGATCTTCAACATCTTACCACAGCATTATGTTTTTTGATGCATTCACTTACAGATATCTGGAACAGTCACCACCCACCCCCACCTCCAAATATACACAGATGGTACAGCTAAACTAGAGACTAAATGGCACAAAATAAATGAATGTTTGTGATCGAGTGAGAACTAGCGTTCATGAGATGAGTGAGAGCGAGAGCAAGAGCGAGAGAAATAGAGAGAGAGAGAGAGAGAGAGAGAGAGAGAGAGAGAGAGAGAGAGAGAGAGAGAGAGAGAGAGAGAGAGAGAGAGAGAGAGAGAGCGAGCTTCACAGCAGGAAGCACAGCAGGGTTTTCCAACTGGCCATCAGAGTGTCTTGTCCTGACACGCTGTTTCACCTTCAAATGAAGAAGTGGCAATTGGAGGATACAGAGTCCATTTCTGCTGCTGGCACATGGCTACTTCCTGTGTATTGGCAAGCAGGGGGCACTGCTGTGTGATACTATGGCAATTACTGCTAAGGGTGCAGAGTGAGTCATAGCCAGCCTCCACTCACTGTTCCCAATCATGACTCAGTTTACTGGGATAGACAAGACAACAAGCTCTTAGACAAAATGCTCACCGTAGCCTTCGTAGGAGTTACAAACATAGCTGCATATACATGTGCGCACATATGCACGCACGCACGCACGCACGCACGCACGCACGCACGCACGCACGCACGCACGCACACACACACACACACACACACGCACACACACACACACACACACACACACACACATCGGATGTACTACCAGATGTATAAGTACTGAGACATGTGCCAGATGTATAAGTACTGAGACATGTGTCAAAGTACTGTCAATTTCTTATGAACAAAGCAGAATTAGCGCAGATAAAAGAACTCATAGTTAACGTTAACTAAAGGTTCCATTAATCTGTATTGGCCACATCAGGCAGCACTTCTTTTATAAAGATGTCAAAGGAAGACATGAATAGATGCTGAAACTCGTAACATCAGAAATCTGTGTCTTGGGTGTACGGGTGGCATAGCGGTTTATTCCGGTGCCTACCAACACAGGAAACGCTGGTTCGAATCCCCGTGTTACCTTCGGCTTGGTGTGGCGTCCCTACAGAAACAATTGGCTGTGCCTGCAGGTGGGAAGCCAGATGCGCGTATGTGTCCTGGTCACTGCACTAGTGCCTCCTCTGGTCGGTCGGGGTCCCTGTTCGGGGGGGAGGGGGAACTGGGGGGGAATAGTGTGATCCTCCCACACGCTACGTCCCCCTGGTGAAATGCCTCACTGTCAGTTGAAAAGAAGCATCTGGCGACCCCACATGTATTGGAGGAGGCATGTGGTAGTCTGCAGCCCTCCCCAAATCAGCAGAGGGGGTGGAGCACCGATACAATTGGGGAGAAAAGGGGGGGGGTCTGTGTCTCAAATAGTGTGTTGATAACTTAAAAAGGCATAACCTAATGTCAAATTAGATGATTTAGGCTAAGACCTAGGTCACCTTGGGTAACCTGACAAGTTAAAACGGTGTCACGATGGTTTATCTCAAAACTGCAGAAGAAATGCAGTGTTCAGTCGAGCAGACTGTAAGAGATCAGAACTGGCTTGCAGGTTTCAATGTTGTTTCATAACAAATGCTGCAACACACGTATGCATGATGTAGCAAATTACCTCAAACGGTTTAAACAAGAACCCAACCCAGCCACTGAGGATGCACAAGCCAGTGCATCCTTAGTGCCGGTCCCAAGCCCGGACAAATGGGGAGGGTTGCGTCAGGAACGGCATCCGGCGTAAAATCTTTGCCAAATCAAATATGCGGATCATAAATAAGACTTACATACCGGATCGGTCGAGGCCTGGGTTACCAACGACTGCCACCGGTACTGTTAACCAGCAGGGTGTCGGTGGAAACTATGCTACTGTTGGGCGAAGGAGAAGGAGAGGGGGAAAGCATGTCCAGAGGCAGCTAGAGAGGAGGAAGGGTAGGCATGTGGAGGTGAGAGTTGGAACTTTGATTGTTGGCACTATGACTGGTAAAGGGAGAGAGCTGGCTGACATGATGGAAAGAAGAAAGGTAGGCATACTGTGTGTGCAAGAGACCAGGTGGAAGGGGAGTAAGGCCAGGAGTATCGGAGGTGGGTTCAAACTCTTCTACCATGGTGTGAATGGGAGGAGTAAAGGGGTAGGGGTAATTCTGAAGGAAGAGTATGTCAAGAGTATGCTGGAGGTGAAGAGAGTGTCAGACAGAGTGATGAGTATGAAGCTGGAAATTGAAGGTGTATTGCTGAATGTTATCAGCGCATATGCCCCGCAAGTTGGGTGTGAGATGGATGAAAAAGAAGAATTCTGGAGTGAGTTGGACGACATGGTGGAGAGGGTACCCAAGGAGGAGAGAGTGGTGATTGGAGCGGACTTCAATGGACATGTTGGTGAAGTGAACAGAGGTGATGAGGAGGTGATGGGAAGGTATGGAGTCAAGAAGAGAAATGTGGAAGGACAGATGGTGGTTGATTTTGCGAAAAGGATGGAAATGGCTGTGGTGAATACATATTTCAAGAAGAGGGAGGAACACAGGGTGATGTACAAGAGTGGAGGAAAGTGCACACAGGTGGACTATATCTTATGTAGAAGGTGCCATCTAAAAGGGATTGGAGACTGCAAGGTGGTGACAGGGGAGAACGTAGCTAGGCAGCATCGGATGGTGGTCTGTAGGATGACTTTGGAGACCAAGAAGAGGAAGCGAGTGAAGACACAGCCGAAGATCAAATGGTGGAAGTTGAAGAAGGAAGACTGTTGTGTGGAGTTCAGGCAGGAGTTAAGACAGGCACTGGGTGGTAGTGAAGAGTTGCCAGATGGCTGGAAAACCACTGCAGAAATAGTGAGGGAGACAGCTAGGAAGGTACTTGGTATGTCATCAGGACAGAGGAAGGAAGACAAGGAGACTTGGTGGTGGAATGAGGAAGTACAGCAAATTGTACAGAGGAAAAGGTTGGCAAAGAAGAAGTGGGATCGTAAGAGAGATGAAGAAAGTAGACAGGAGTACAAGGAGATGCAGCGTAAAGCAAAGAGAGAGGTGGCAAAGGCAAAGGAAAAGGCGTATGGTGAGTTGTATGACAGATTAGACACTAAGGAAGGAGAAAAGGACTTGTACCGATTGGCTAGACAGAGGGACCAAGCTGCAAAGGATGTGCAGCAAGTTAGGGCAATCAAGGATAGAGATGGAAATGTGGTGACAAGCGAGGAGAGTGTGCTAAGAAGGTGGAAGGAATACTTTGAGGGGCTGATGAATGAAGAAAATGAGAGAGAGAGAAGGTTGGATGATGTAGGGATAGTGAATCAGGAAGTTCAGCGGATTAGCAAGGAGGAAGTGAGGGCAGCTATGAAGAGGATGAAGAGTGGAAAGGCAGTTGGTCCTGATGACATACCTGTGGAGGCATGGAGATGTTTAGGAGAGATGGCAGTGGAGTTTTTAACTAGATTGTTTAACACAATCTTGGAAAGTGAGAGGATGCCTGAGGAGTGGAGAAGAAGCATACTGGTACCGATTTTCAAGAACAAGGGCGATGTGCAGAGCTGTAACAACTACAGAGGTATAAAGTTGATCAGCCACAGCATGAAGATTTGGGAAAGAGTAATAGAAGCTAGGTTAAGAGGAGAGGTGACGATCAGCGAGCAGCAGTATGGTTTCATGCCACGAAAGAGCACCACAGATGCGATGTTTGCTTTGAGAATGTTGATTGAGAAGTATAGAGAAGGCCAGAAAGAGTTGCATTGTGTCTTTGTAGATTTAGAGAAAGCTTATGACAGAGTGCCGAGAGAGGAGGTGTGGTATTGTATGAGGAAGTCAGGAGTTGCAGAGAAGTATGTAGGAGTGGTGCAGCATACGTATGAGGGAAGTGTGACAATGGTGAGGTGTGCGGTTGGAATGACAGATGGGTTCAAGGTGGAGGTGGGATTACATCAAGGATCGGCTCTTAGCCCTTTCTTGTTTGCAATGGTGATGGACAGGTTGACGGACAAGATCAGGTAGGAGTCTCCATGGACGATGATGTTCACGGATGACATTGTGATCTGTAGCGAGAGTAGGGTACAGGTTGAGGAGAGCCTGGAGAGGTGGAGGTATGCACTGGAGAGAAGAGGAATGAAAGTCAGTAGGAGCAAGACGGAATACCTATGCGTGAATGAGAGAGAGGACAGTGGAATGGTCAGGATGCAAGGAGTGGAGGTGACAAAGGCATTTGAGTTTAAATACTTGGGGTCAACTGTCCAAAGTAACGGGGAGTGCAGTAGAGAGGTGAAAAAGAGAGTGCAGGCAGGTTGGAGTGGGTGGAGAAGTGTGTCAGGAGTGATTTGCGACAGAAGGATATCAGCAAGAGTTAAAGGGAAAGTTTACAAGATGGTTGTGAGACCAGCTATGTTATGTGGTTTGGAGACAGTGGCACTGACGAAAAGACAGGAGGCGGAGCTGGAGGTGGCAGAGTTGAAGATGCTAAGATTTTCACTGGGAGTAACGAAGAAGGACAGGATTAGGAACGATTATATTAGAGGGACCGCTCAGGTTGGACGGTTTGGAGACAAAGCAAGAGAGGCAAGATTGAGATGGCTTGGACATGTGTGGAGGAGAGATGCTGAGTATATTGGGGAGAAGGATGCTGAATATGGAGCTGCCAGGGAAGAGGAGAAGAGGAAGGCCAAAGAGGAGGTTTATGGATGTGGTGAGGGAAGACATGCAGGTGGCTGGTGTGACAGAGGAAGACGCAGAAGACAGGAAGAAATGGAAACGGATGATCCGCTGTGGCGACCCCTAACGGGAGCAGCCGAAAGTAGTAGTAGTAGTAATAGTAGTAGTAGTAGAGGTTTAAACGAGAACCCCTGAAGAAACAGCTTCTGATTAAGGACACATTTATTTTTTTTCTGAGCGTTTAAATGAGAATCACTGAAGTAACAGAAAAAGAAAGCCCTCAGTAGTCAGAAGCTGAGTGTTTGTACTCCCAACACAGTGATGGTTTTGAATGTGAAATATAGGGGATAAGTCTGCAGTTAAAAGGACCATTTTTAGCTGACTGTCCCGCGGCTAATGCTTCTGACTACAGCTCCAACACCCACTCTGCAAGCGGTGTCGGTGAAATCCAGGGGTGAATTTGGCATGGCTGTGTTTCCCCCAATCCTAATCCTCTTTCTCTTGCTCTCTCTCTCCTATTGTTTCGCTGTTGGATAGCACCCTGCCAGGAATGACAAGGGCTTTATACAAGCCCAATGACAACTCCAACGGCCACTCCCAATACATGCAAGCATGCACGGACGTGCTAATAATCACTTTTCACACTTTAAATTGCCTCTTCTCTCTCACTGGGCTCTTTTCATCTTGCACTGCTCTACAAGACCATTTCTGTCTCGTTTATCTCGCTCTGTTTCTCTCTCACTTTGTTTTTTTTTTGTCTTTTCACCTCCGTATTCCAAATTGACATCGTTTCGCTGAGTTTTCTCCCTCTCTCTCCCACTAGCTAACAGGCATACTTACACCTATATTTCATGACTCACCTAGAGTCATTCTCTCTTGTCTCACCTTGAAGTACTGTTGTAGTGTTACAAAAGAAGAAGTAATTCAGGAGAAAAAAAATAGTCCAGGAGTAGGGCTGGGTAATAATTCGAAGTTAACATTTATCGTCTTTCAAGGGTTTTGTACGGTGATGAAATTCGGGTATTGCCATATTGTGATAAACATTTTTGTAGTCAGAGTTAATGATAATGAAAATGTATTGCCTTAAATTTTTCACAAATGAGGTCTGAAAGATTCCCCCCCCCCCATTATTCTCCCCTATTGTATCCGGCCAATTACCCCACTCTTCCGAGCCGTCCTGGTCACTGCTCCACCCCCTCCGGGGAGGGCTGCAGACTACCATATGCCTCCTCCGTTACATGTGGAGTCGCCAGCTGCTTCTTTTCAACTGACAGTGAGGCGTTTCACCAGGGGGACGTAGCATGTGGGAGGATCACGTTATTTCCCCCACTTCCCCCTCCCACCCGAACAGGTGCTCCGACCGACCAGAGGAGGCGCTAGTGCAGTGACCAGGACACATACCCACAACCGGCTTCCCACTCGCAGACACGGCCAATTGTGTCTGTGGGGGCGCCCGATCAAACCAGTGGTAACACAGGGATTCAAACTGGTGATCCCTGTGTTGGTAGACAACGGAATAGACCGCTATGCTACCTGGACACCCCAAGGTCAGAAATATTTGAGGTAGTATTATTTGAAAACTACTTTTCGTTTGATATTACATTTTTACATTACCAAACAGTTCAATGTGATGAACCTCAGTTGCATTCTTAAATATTGTATTTTTGCATGTCCAGGGTGTCTCCCCGCCTGCCGCCCAATGACTGCTGGAATAGGCTCCGGCATCCCCGCGACCATGAGAGCAGGATAAGCAGTTAAGATAATAGATGGATGGAGATATACATACATATATATATATATGTCTTTTGACATTTGCAGCTAACATGAGCATACACCATACACACTGGACCTCTGCATCATTAATTTCAACCAAGCAGCTTATGATTTCTGCATTGGTGAGACATGTCAACATGCAAGCGTACACCAACATGCGTACATTACTTCACAGAGAAGAATGGCTGATTGCAACTCTGAAACACAGCATGCTTTCAATGTGCTTACAGGGCAAACACTTGACAGGATACAGCAGCATTGTCTTAGAGACCCTATCAGCACTCTGTCACTTTTAAACAAGGACATCAGAGCACCAGAAGAGCAGTCACATCATTGAGCGCTTATTGACAGTCAGTCAACGCATGCTGGGGCTTATAATCTACCAGCTGGTACTCGGCTCTTGATGCCTGAAGCTTTGCGCACAACCGTGTTTCTGCTCCAATCAGAGCTAAAACTGGCAGGGACTCTACGATGCATGTGTCACACATTTCCTTGCATCATTTTCTGGTGTCTGGTAGCACACTACATATCAAAACAAACTTCACTAAACAAACAATGACTTCATCCCAACCATATTAAAACTGGATGGCAAGAGAGAACGTTTGTTTGCTCTTTGTGGTGAGCTTGCACACTGAGCGGAGCCAAACCACCAATGATTTTAACAGCCTGTGAACTGCTGAATTGCATAAACTTGAGGGAAATGATTAAGGTTCTGCAACACTGTTGGTTTGTCTCCAAAAAAAAAACCCCTCTCCCTCCTCAAAAGCTCTCATGTAAAGTGTCAGAGTGTGTCTTGCCATTTGTATGCTTCAGTTTTACTGAGAACAATTAAGTGCATGGCATTAGCAAAGTAAACAACGGGTTTAGTCATGCTGAGTTTGTAGATGCTCAGTGTTTCTTCATTAACGGAGCTTTTTTCATGAAGTTTCACTCTCTTTTAAAAATTTAATTTTAGGCATCTGGGTAGCGTAGCTGTCTATTCCGTTGCCTACCAACACGGGGATTGCCGGTTCAAATCCCCGTGTTACCCCCGGCTTGGTCGAGCATCCCTACAGACACAATTGGCCGTGACTGCAGGTGGGAAGCCGGATGTGGGTATGTGTCCTGGTTGCTGCACTAGCGCCTCCTCTGGTCGGTCGGTTTGCCTGTTTGGGGGGGAGGGGGAACTGGGGGGGAATAGCGTGATCCCACACGCTATGTCCCCCTGGTGAAACTCCTCACTGTCAGGTGAAAAGAAGCAGCTGGCAACTCCACATGCATCAGAGGAGGCATGTGGAAATCTGCAGCCCTCCCCGGATCAGCAGAGGGGGTGGAGCGGTGACCGGGATGGCTCGGGAGAGTGGGGTAATTCGCCAAGTACAACTGGGGAGAAAAGGGGGGGATATATATGTATGTATAAAATTTGCAGATCCTTATCACAAAGCCACCATCTTTTTAGTATTACTACGTGTAAACTGTGACCTTTCCATCTTGGTGACAGGTGATGGGTCGGCCAGACAAGGAATCTCGGATTGCTGTCTCCCACAGGTATAGCACAGTTTTTATACCAACAAGCAGTCACATCAAAGAATGTAAATATATTGGTCAGAAAGCAATGCAGAAACAATGGCCCAGGAACAAATACTGTTGCGGACTTTCCAAACTGCCAGTAGGTGCAAGCAACTATATGCATTGGACAGTTGTGTCAAGTGCACATGGACAAATTAAGACAAGCAAAAGAAAACATCTCATAACAATGAACAACAAGTTGGTACATCATGCAGACTTGGACATTGGTATTTCAATGTAATAAGCAATTACAACTGCAGAATGGCATGTTAGTGAGTTGAGCAGAGATTGGTAATTTTTGACATAAAGTTCAGTGATTTTTACAAGAGAAATACAAAAAAGCTTCAATCGATTTTCATTCCCAGGATTCTGTTATTGTGGTTATATGCAATTAATGCCCCTAGTGCATGTTTCCTGAGTAATCTTCCTGCACAGTTGTCATAAAAAAATGAAAGCTTGCTATTTCTAAAGGCAATGCCTCAGGAGAAATACATATATGGATGAAAAACAGTTACCCAGTTTTCTGCTATACTGATGAGAAGGACAAAGAAGCAAAGGGTTTGAATAAACCAGGTGGCAGTTGAAAGCTAACACAATTATTCAGTGTGCACATTGAATAAACTGCACCTGAAAAGAAACAGCGGACACATACACATGCCAATTATGTTAAGACCTTTATAACTCAGATTTACAGTGTGAATTGGGCTGTTTTTGAATGTAGATGAAGTGCGGATTTCCTTGACACAATAACTGAATTCTGTCAGGGAAGGTCACTGTGTATTCCCCACGCGGTTGTGAAATGTAAACTATAAACCCTGTTGAAGTGTTGGAGAACCTGTATGTGATGGTTACAGTAAGCAGCCGTCCCCATAAGTATGCCCTTGCAGCTTCACCATGGCTTGTGGTTAAGTATGAACCTAACCCTAATAAATAAATTATGGAAATTGAATGATAAACAATGCAACATAAATATTACTCAATTTCCATAATAATTTCAATACCGACACGCTCAAGGTGCTGAGAGGCCCCAAAATGAGAGGGCACCAGCGTCAGCAATCTGAGGAAAGGCATAAGAGAGAGGAAATGGAAGGTGAAGAAGACAGTAGGTTTGTATAAGCCTTAATCATAGTGGTAGCTTCTATGCCACCTCTGCAGATTGATGAGGACTATATTAAAAAAAAAAACAACCTACAACAACTGCAAGATGCATGGTGTATACAATGAGCCAGTGTTGTAGTACTCGAGTCCTGATTTTCAGGACCCATGACTCGACTTGGACTTGAGCACGGATGACTCGGACTTGGACATTGACTGCATTCGGACTCGGACTTGTTAATTGATAAAGACTGTTTTTTTTGTTTTTGTTAGTTTTTTTGTTTGGCTATTGTGTCACAAAGTAAATGAACTCCCTTTGAAATGGTGACAGCTGTGTCATTTTTGTTTAATGTAGACCTTTTTTATTTGTATGTCAGCTTTTTTACAGTGACAGAGTGGAGCACTGGAGCCCATCTTGGAACTCGACTCAGACTCTACCTTGATGACTCGGACTTGACTCGGACTCTTCTTTGGGGACTTGGACTCGAACACTGGGGACTCGAGATTGGACTCGGACTCAAGGTTTAGTGACTCGACTACAACACTGCAATGTGCATGTGTTTGTGCTTAAGTCACATAGGGAGGGTGGGTTATAATCATTTGGCTGAGTGAGCAAATGAAACAATCAGTAAAACAACATGAAGGATGTGCCACTAGCGGTGCTCTGCCATGAAAAGAAATAAAGCAACTATGAATAAGTAAATCATAAGAGCATCCTTACACTTCCTCTTTCATCATGGGCGGCCATGCCTGTAGGAGGAGCATGAGCAGCTGAAAGTCCTCCCACTTCCGAGCAGCCTGCAGGAGCTCCAGGAAAAGCGCAGATCGTTTCTCCTCGCTCTCTACATCCTCAATCTCGACCTGCCAGGGAGGGGATGGTGGCAGTGGTGGGTAGGGGTTGGGAGGGGTCAAGGGGAGGGGAGAGAGAATTAAAATGAATTAAGTGAATTAAGACACAAATCACAAAATATGAAAATGTTAAAGGGATAAGTTGCCGTTCAGGGATATACCAAGTCCCCTACTTACACAGAGTCAGACAAAATGGTGGATACCTCTTTTGCGTCTGCTAATGATCCCAATAGACGTCCAGCAAATGAGCCAAGCTAGGCTAAGCTCACCATTCAACATACCTCAAACTGCATGCACAAACATAAAAAGTCTCCACAAATTTGTCTGACTCTGTGTATGTAGGACACATAGTAAAAGCCCTGGAAACCAAACTAGCTAATGTAGCTAATGATATATTCCCCACAACTTCAATTCACTGGATCAAAAAGGGCTTTCACAAAGAACCCACAAACTCCACCTCTGCCCCATCAAACCCACTGTTGCCCTGTGAAGAACTGAATTTGCACTGTGCTGAGGAAAGAATAGATACGGTTACGATGCTCGGTTCAATCGGCAAGTGCAGGAAGATGAATGTACTTGAACTTTAATGAACCTGAACTATACTTGAACTGAGTGTTCTGATGTAACTGCCGCATGTCGGAAAGAAATATGTGTGAGAACGAGACATCAAGAAGTAAGAGGAAAAGTCAAAGAACATTTTAATCTAGTGGTATCATCATTTCCTCAACTTTATTCCAAAACTTTGAAATTATAACAACACATTGGGTGCGAGAGCTGCTACCTGGAAACACATTTCCAGTGCAGATGAGCAAACTACAATAAATGGATATTAATTTCATTTGCCTCTATAATGTATTCATCAAAATCATTTCATTAAAAGGGAAATGGATGAGGGCATCCGGGTAGCGTAGCGGTCTATTCCGTTGCCTACCAACACGGGGATCGCTGGTTCGAATCCCCGTGTTGCCTCTGGCTTGGTCGGGTGTCCCTACAGACACAATTGGCCATGTCTGCGGGTTGGAAGCCGGATGTGGGTATGTGTGCTGGTAGCTGCACTAGTGCTTCCTCTGGTCGGTCAGGGCACCTGTTCAGGGGGGAGGGGGAACTGGGGGGAATAGCATGATCCTCCCACTTGCTGTCCCCCTGGCGAAACTCCTCACTGTCAAGTGAAAAGAAGCAGCTGGCGACTCCACATCTATCGGAGGAGACGTGGTAGTCTGCAGCCCTCCCCAGATTGGCAGAGGGGGTGGAGCAGTGACCGGGACGGCTTGAAGAGTGGGGTAATTGGCCAGATACAATTGGGGAGAAAAGGGGGGGGTAAAAAAAAAGGGGGGGAATGGATGATGGTCACAGAAGGGTGAATCAGTTCATCTGGACACAACGTTTATTGAGAGAGAAACGTTTCATCACTCCTCTAAGTGACCTCTTCAGTCTCCACTGACTGCAGTATCCCCACCCTTATAAACAATACAGTGGCATAATGACTGAAATCAACGATCAGTTTCATATGCAAGTTGCCATGACCATTAACTAGAGTTTCAATGGCCATGTGTACTATTCACATTGGATTGGGGAATGGTTGCAATCACAGCACTGTTAGATGGCGACAGATGTATTCTTAGCCCCCACCCCAGATGTGCTGGATGTGGCTGGTCTTACATGAGATTCTAAGTGGTGATCAATGTCGTAAACCAAAAGGCCATTTGAGTATTCTTTGTTTTGGTCTTGGAGAGTCCTGCCTGTTCTGCACTCTCTCCCAATAGCTAACACTGGAGACAGTGCAGCGTAGACCACGATTGGTATGAGTACCCCTTAAATCTGCACCTAAGACAAGGCAGCATAGATGACCCCTTGGGTTGACAGCATCCATAGAACATAAGCCCAGTTTAACTGCTCAGTTGCACATGGTAAAGACAATTAAAGCCACCAAAGGAGACAAGCCTTTATTTTCATTAGTGGCCCATCTTGCCCTAAGGTGGAAAATGCCAACTTTGGCCAGGGCAAGACCGAAAGGCAAAGAGAGAGAAAGAGAAACAGAGAGACAGAGACAGAGACAGAAACAGAGAGAGAATTAAAAAAAATGCCCTGAAAGGCAATGAAGGCGGGTGAATGAGGAAGGAGAAGAAAGAAGGAGAGAGAAAGGGGAGGGAAAGTAATTAATTTTCTTCTCGAGGGTTAGCTCCAATGTGATTTAACAGTTCAGAGAGCGGCTGATTTCTGAGGGGAAAACTACAACCTGCCAAAGCATGGTTGCGGCAAAACCTGGCTACCATCACACACACACATACGCGCACACACACACACAAACATGCGCCCAAACATACACCCATGCATGTGTGTAGACACGAACATGGACAAAGAAACACACTCAACACACCCAGAAAACACTAGGTGAAAATGATATGATAAAACTCAGTTTCACTCTGTTAGTAACCCCAAGTGTATATAATATGCCTGTATTGTTAAATAAAACTGGGTGACACTGTTTTGTGTCTTATCGTTCTTTGTGTTTAAGCAGAGGTCAAAAGCACACAAGGAGAAGACATGCAGGAGGACGATATGAGACTACAGGTCAAAATGTGCAGTCCTTCTTCAGATCTCTATCTGTGCATATGCTCCTCTGCCATTTTTCTAAGCAGAATGAATTTGTATTTGGGAGCACTTTCTTTGTAAGTGGTAGTGCTGCAAAGCTTTACTGTTCAGTGCAGGTTCAGTGCAGCACTGAACTACATTATGAGGGTGGAGGTGGTGGTGGTGTTGGGGGTTGTAGCGCAATAAACGAGTAAAGCTGAACCTCAGGACCCCTGAAAATGGAGGTCATTTGGGAGACAGAAATGGAATCTTAACTACCTGTAAAAAGCCATCTCCCGCAATCTAGGGCTCTCAAATCCATTGCAGAATGTACACTACAACTAAAAGGCAGTTTATCATTTTTAGGGCCATAATTTGTTATGAATATAAGCACTTTGAGGTTATTGAACCAATTTCTAAAAAAAATAAGGATACTATAATTTATTCTTTTTTGTCATTTCAGCAGGTTGCTATATTTGATTTAGTTTTATTAATGCATAGGTCACATGATGTTTTGGTACATGAAAGAGGCAATCTACTAATGAAGGAAATATCTGAACTATGTACATATGCAACATATATTGTACACTCATTACTGCAGTACATACTCATCCAAACACACCATCTTGTTTGCACAATTAGATTCTGTCTTTCACACACACACTGACACAGACACACACACAGACACACACACAGACACACACACACACACACTCATGCGCAAAACTAAACTACAGATTAAATGGCTGCCAATTATTATATGGCTCTAAGGTTTTTACTTTCTCAACAAGGACGAATGGCAATTATGCCAAATAATTCAAATCAACACTTCAGTGATGATGTACATTGCAGCAAAAGCAAGAGCGAGAGAGAGAGGGGGGGGGATTTTGAATTTATAACAGCTCTTTATTTAACAAGAAAACAAACTAACAATGAATAATGACATCATCAGACATAGTCACTATTTCAAATTAACGTGCACAAAAAGGGCTCAACTTCCATCATTGAACCAAGATCGATTCAGAGAGACAGAGACAGAGAGACAGAGAGAGACAGAGAGACAGAGAGAGAGACAGACAGACAGACAGACAGAGAGACAGAGCGAGAGTAGAAAGGAAAACAGAGTGAGACGAGTGTAAATGTGAGTAAGTCAACTGTTGTCATGTCCCTTACCAGAAAGGAAAGGATGAGCCAAGACAAACAAGAACAAACAAATCAAAGGAACTTCCTATCATTCAACACACAGGTCAATTAACTATCCATCCATTCACTGATCATTCAACCCTTCATACATCTACCCACCCTCCTATCGACCTACCATTTTTCTTTCACCACCCCCCCATGCTTATATCCATCATAGCCCCACATCAGATCCTTATACAACCATCTTCACCATCTTCTCTTCCTCTCCCCACCCATCCATCCATTATCCAAACCGCTTATCCCCCTCAGGGTCACGGGATGCTGAAGCCTATCCCAGCAGTTGTTGGGTGGCAGGTGGGGAGACACCGTGGACAGACCGCCAGTCCAGCACACGCACGCACGCACGCACGCACGCACGCACGCACGCACGCACACACACACACACACACACACACCCCTAGGGACAGTTTAGTATGGCCGATTCATCTGACCTGCATGTCTTTGGACTGTGGGAGGAAACCAGAGCCGCTGGAGGAAACCCATGCAGACACGGGGAGAACATGCCAAACTCCACACAGAGGGCGACCTGGGACGACCCCCAAGGTTGGACTACCCCGGTGCTCGAACCCAGGACCTTCTTGCTGTGAGGCGACTGCGCTAACCACTGCGCCACCATGCTGCATTGCTAGATATTTAGTAATTTACCAAATAATCTACCCTTAATGATGCCGTAATGGATACTCTTGGTATTTCTACAGGTACAATGGTGGATGAATCATGGGTGACTTTGTGTGTGCTACCTGTCTGTCTTTAAGCACAGGCCTCTCCCCACCCTTCCAGGGATATTTTATTCAGACAACAACTCATGTGTAATACCACATTGCACATGGGCTGGTAATGAAGCAAACTGGTGCTGCTCGCCCCCACCTGGACAGGTGCGCTACACATATTGACCTGCACGGGAATAAAATTGTTCATTGAAGTTTCTCAAAAACCATTGCAGGTGATGTGTCATCAAGTGTGGACATGTAGCTTCTACACCACACATGGCAGCCATGTGTGTTCACCGCTGCAGAGACTAACACACAAACATGTCAAGCCGTTTGCTCTGCAACACTAATAATTTCAGACCTATGTGGGTTTCTTTTGCGTTTCCTGTTCATGTCAAAGTAAAAATATGTCCACCACAAGCGAGAAGACAGAAGCTCGCTTTGAGTTGACATATCCATGCTTTTAGTGAAATGGCACACAGGGACACTGGAGGGAAGAAAAAGAGAAATGGAAAAAGCAGACAGAGCGACGCTGGGTTATATGAGATGTGACAACCAGTAGTTACCATGTACTCCACTTTCCCAGATTGACAAGTGTTGACTTTTCACAGGAGGGAAGTTCAAAAAGTCATTGTGGGGAGCAGCGTATAGCAGCTTGTAGCAGTGTGTGTCTACATGTGTGTGTGTGTGTGGGTTTATGCTCATAACTTAAAATTGACAGTTGCTTTCCTGCTGCTTCTGTTAATGCACAAAAAACAGATAACAGCAGGCTGTGCTACATGATGCACACTCCTATTGTTAGGTGCACAAACAAGACACACACCTGCACACAAATAAAAAGACCCCCTAACATACATCATCGATTTTAATGCATACACACATGCACAAGCACGCACATGCAGACACACACACACACACACACACACACACACAGCACATATATGCAAACAAAAACATGCAGAACAAACATTAATATGTTTTAACATTGGCCATCCCTCTACTGACTTACAGTATAGTATAGCCCTTTTCTAACACAGGACGACATGACATGTCATGTGTGTGTGTGTGTGTGTGTGTGTGTGTGTGTGTGTGTGTGTGTGTGTGTGTGTGTGTGTGTGTGTGTGTGTGTGTGTGTGCATGTATCTCAGTCAGGGCAAGAAAGGGAGAGATGGTGCGTGAGAGGGAGTGAGGCACTGGGAAGAAGAGTAAGAGAGTGAGAGAGGGGGGGGGCGAGGGTGAGAGGGACAGAGACAGAGAAGGAGAGACAGAAAGAGACAGAGAGATGGAAGCCGCTTTGGGGTGAATTGATACAGCATGGGAAGACGGAGAGGGAGAGACAGACAGAGACAGAGAGATAGAAGCCGCTTTGGGGTGAATTGATACAGCATGGGAGCGAGGAGAGGCTGCATGTCTGCTAGCAGAGACATGGTTGAGAGAGAGAGTGAGAAAAAAACCCCTAAAACTCGGTGAAAAATCCTCTCATAAACAACAATAATGACAACAGCAACAACACCACCACCACACAGAGTTCACAAAAGGACAGAGATGTAGAGGGAGTGTAAAAGACTACAGGAGACAAATGAAGTGCTTACTTTTCATGGGTTACAACAGAACAGACAGGGACATAGAGGGAGGTGGGAGGGAGGGAAGGGGAGAGAGAGAGACAGAAAGGGGGGGGGGGCAAGACAGATGAAAGTGGAGTCCCACCTTCCCCAAGAGCTGCTGGCATAAGACTTTCATTCATTTTGCTAAGGGGAAGAGGGACTGCTTTGCATACACATGCAAGAAGGCACAATGACATATACACATGCATACATGTATGAATACACATATGTGTGTGTGTGTTCATGCATGTGTACACAGAACACAGACACACAGCACATAGTCACAATTAGAGATACATTACCTCATAGCAATGCAAACGTAGTCAGCCCTATGTTCCCTCAACCCTGTGGGTTAGCTATCGGCTAGGTTAGGTCAAGGTAAGCATTGGGTTAAAGTTAGGGTTAGGTAGGGGCTAAATCAGGTTAAGATAGGTTAGGTTACATTTAGGTAACGTCAACGAAATAGGGTTGAGGGAACATCTCTCATTCTTCTCTTCAGAACAAATGCGCAAGCTACCAGAGAGGGTGAGCGCACATCTTTGCGACAATGAAGTTGTTCTTCCACATAACACCGCTATCTTCCACAGGGCCGTGCAAAGTCAACAAAAATACCAAATTCCTCGTAGCGTCGTCAAGCTAACATCAAGTAAAAAGGAGGGTCACTAGGCATATATTTTTAGTTGGAAATCCCCCTCTAGAGTATAGAGGAAGGACAACTCTGCCATACAAGACAAAAACAATCTAATCTTGTCTCCGTACAACCCTTTGTTACTATGCAACACAACTCGTGCAGAACAACTCATTCACATACCAAAAGCTAATTAGTGTGGTTGTGGAGGGGTTCCCACACTATCTGAATTACAATTATTCTTCTTTTTCATGAAACCTTAGTTGCATGGTGGGAATACTGTCCTTTCATAAAATATTCAAATTCCAGCTCATTGTTGGAAAAGTTGATGAAAAATTACTTTTCATGTGTCATATATTGTACTGATTGTAAAGCCCTTTGTGACTTTGGGCTACACACATGAACTTGACTTGATGTCAGGGTGTGATCTTTGGTGAATGCGATAACTTATTTTGACCATTATGTGCTTAATTATGAAGCGATAAACTCGAGAGAATGGCCAATAGGTTTAGTGACTTGTGCTCAAAGCAGTGGAGGATGGACTAATTTTCTGCAGACCAGACCAGCAGTTTGTTTTAATCCGAGTGCTCGTAATTATTTCTTGTGTGCGTCCTTGAGGATTTTATCAGTAGTGATTTTTTAAAAATTTCTTGACATTTTCTGTTTATTTCCAGATTCTTTTTATTACTATCTTACCTAGAAATCTCCAAGCAATAATGTCTTTTATTTTACCTTTAATGGTGTGAATGAAAAGAAATGTAGGGATCCGGCACGAGAACAGCCAGCATGGGAGCACTATGTTGACATGCAGAAAGATCTAGGTGTTATAAAGAAATTGTCCAAGCAAAACTTTGGGTACATCTCCAACTTTCAACATGCAACAACCGTGTAAGCATGTCAACTGTCATTGCCAAATATTATTTTGAGACACCATTTACAGATGTCGACACGTACTGCGATACCCAGCAAACATGCCCGTGCAGCGCCACTGTGGGTAGGTGTGGGTTTACTGTGGGGCAATGTGGGCAGGGGCAAACCTGCACTAATCCCACATGGGCCCCATGTGGTTAGCCCATGCGGGGCCCACAGTAGTTTTGCCATTTGAGGCCCCTATGTGGGCTTATTGTGGGCAAGCCCAACTGTGCTCTTGCCCACAGTAAGCCCATATGGGCCCCATGTGGGTCAGCCCATGCAGGGCCCACAACAGTTTTGCCCTTTGGGGCCCCCATCAGGGATTTCTGTGGGCAACCCACAGTGGTCTTGCCCACAGTAAGCCCACATGGGCCCCATGTGGTTAGCCCATGCGGGGCCCACAGTAGTTTTGCCATTTGAGGCCCCTATGTGGGCTTATTGTGGGCAGGCCCAACTGTGCTCTTGCCCACAGTAAGCCCATATGGGCCCCATGTGGGTCAGCCAATGCGGGGCCCACATCAGTTTTGCCCTTTGAGGCCCCCATCAGGGTTTTCTGTGGGCAACCCACTGTGGTCTTGCCCACAGTAAGCCCACATGGGTCCTCTGTGGGTCAGCCCATGTGGGGCCCACAGCAGTTTTGACTTTTGAGTTCAACCCCCTGTTGACAGTACAGTTAAAACGTTTTAAGATTACACTGCTTTAGGGGAAGCGGTACTCAAACTTTTTATTTACCACCCATGCCCAATGCTGCATATAGTCAGACCTCTGTAAAAATGACAGTAAAATGTAAACAAGTTGTCCAAGGTATAACCGGTCCATCCCATACTTAACTAAAACTGCCCATCCAACAAGACGAGTACCGTCTTAACTTTTCGGTTTGTCGCAGCCATTTCATATTTTAGTTAAGAGAAAGAACACTAGTTTTTTTGTTAATTTTTTGTCCCTTAAATGTTCCCATAGAGCAGCTCATGGTGTTTTTTAACCAACTTAATTACAGATTAACTATTACTCATAACTTTACAATTTTAATAATTTTGAACCATCAGAAATTTAGCGAACATTCACACACAGCAGCTTATTGTAGTCTCATATAGTCTGCAATACATCTGACATGTTGTGCATGTGTGCAGTAATAAACTTGACACACTCCATCACTCTAGCAGTACACAAGTAAATATAGCTTATAGCCCTGGTTCAGTTGGGGCTTGGTCACGAGGTGGTGCCAATCCTCCTTACTTTAAATACTCCAAGAAGTTGGATTTGGGTAGTTTAATTTGAATTTTGCCCCGTCTGAGTCCACAGAACAATCAAAGTGTCAGTTTATCTAAATAAAAAAACACGGTCACATACAGATAATTTTGGCTTTACTTGCCCAAGTTTCAAGACATCTCTGTTCGAGATTTGCCTCTACCCCAACAAGTGAATGGATCCCAGGCTAGATTAAATGCTGCACCTGTGGCTAACCCATACTGTGCACTTACATTTCAATTGTTGTTTTCTTCAGATGCTGTGACAAAAAGCTTTCGGGCCACAGCATCCGAGGTGGAAGCTGCCATCAAAATGTGGCTCAGAAATGCCAGGGATAGAGACGGAGGAAGGAGCAAAAAATAAATAGATTTAATATTTGGTTTTTTTTTTTTAGATTTAATGTTCTTATTGTGTTCAAATATGGTTCTATGTTTGTTGTTCTGTTTTATAAAAGCATTTAATTTGGTATATAGTTTTGTTTTTCAATTCCAATTGTTTCCAATTTTCAATAAATTCTTTTTTCGTATAATTTATATTTTCTTCATTTTTTTGTTTGAGCTGGCTGTCAATAAATGTCACTAGCATACCAGGTACACATGGGGCACTATGGGCCCGTGTGGGACCACTGCTCCCAGCCGAAAGTGTGGGCATACTATGGGCATGCTGCGGGCCCACAATGGGTCCCACTGAGGGCCCACTCTGCTTAGTGTGGGCAGCCCACTGGGGCCCCACCAGGGGCCTTTAGTGTGGGGCCCACACGTGCCCTGCATTTCATGCCGGTAACGGGGCCACTGTGGGCCCTCTGTTCCTGCCCGCAGTGGCCCCACATGGGCCCCAAAGAGGCATGTTTGCTGGGATATTGTGCCCAGCTTCAAGCGCTGAAAAGTAATTATCTAATTTCCTTGTGAGAGGAAGCAAAATGTGTTCCTCTTTTGTTTGTGTGTGCCTGCATTGAAGATCTGATGACAATATTGATTTTCACAAATTAATGTTACACAGTTCTGATAAAGTACAGCTAACTGTGATATCTAAAATAGAAGTACACGTTCATGGTTTCTCATGACAGTGATAAGGAACTCTAACATCCCAACTAAAGTAAGGGGCTTGGGACATCCCTATTTTATTTTTTGGGGGGAGGGGGATTTCCCCCCCCCTTTTCTCCCCAACTGCAATTGGCCAATTACTCCACTCTTCTGGGCCATCCCAGTCGCTGCTCCACACCCTCTGCCGATCCGGGGAGGGCTGCAGACTACCACATGCCTCCTCCGATACATGTGGAGTCACCAGCCACTTCTTTTCACCTGACAGTGAGGAGTTTCACCAGGGACACGTAGCACGTGGAAGGATCACGCTATCCCCCCCCCCCAGGTTCCCCCTCCCCTTCGAACAGGTGCCCCAACCGACCAGAAGAGGTACTAGTGCTGCGACCAGGACACATACCCACATCTGGCTTCCCACCCGCAGACACAGCCAATTATGTCTGTAGGGACGTCCGACCAAGCCGGAGGTAACACGGGGATTTGAACTGGTGATGCCCGTGTTGGTAGGCAATGGAATAGACTGCTATGCCACCCGGAGGCCCCAAGAGCTGTTCTTTTGACCTCTGTCCTTTACCTTTAAACTTTCTCCCCCAGAATCAAAGATCACTTCCCACCTCAGTAGGAATACACCAAAAATTAGTGCTGACTGTGTCCTCAACACATGAACAGACCGCCATGCTACCCGGACGCCTGGGACATCCCTATTTTCATTTATCATTCTGATTTTTTTCCCTTCTTTATGTCACTTGCCACTAATGGTGCCCTTCATTCATGCACTTCACAAAAGTGAAGCAAATGCAGCCCGATTTCAGGTACGAATGGCAAAGTAAGAAATTTTCAAAATATCATGTCATATATGTAGTGAGGAAATTGAAAATTGGTCTGGATTTCTGATTATACTTTTGCAAAAGGTATCAATACATATCATTATCTGTAAGCATTACCAACAAGTCATGGCCCTTCAAAGCAAAACAACAATCCTAATCCTCTCATGTGTAATAGTATAATGAACACATGGACAGGACAACACAGCCAATGTTAACTTAGAGGACAGCAGGGTGCAAAGCAATATGATGAGCGTTTCATCTCATCTTCTACAGTCAAACCAGGCCAAATTATAAACATATATTATTCTTTTTTTACCATTGTATTTAAATTTTCTCTAGTGATAATTGTTGACGTAGTGCCATATTTGTATCTTTACAGAAAAGTCATGCCACAGCTACCTACTGTATTTTTTGAATAAAGTGTGAAACTCTACCTATGAAGAGCCCAATCGCGATGAAGAAATAGTCTTATTCTCACTCTCATACATACTTATGACTGGGGGAAATTTAAGATAAACTGAAAGCTCAGTGTTAAAGCAAGCGACGCAGGTGACAAGTGGGAAACGTATGCACCGTAACACATTCGTAGCACAGTGGATGAACACGGAGGCCATCAAGTTAGTTATGCAGAGCCATCTAGAAAAATTGGCACAATTAAAGATAAGTTCAAAGCCGTGTAAGATCACTGGCGGTATTATGCTTGAACAGAGGAGATTGCTATTTTCATCTAAATGTAAATGTTCAAGGGAAAAGATCATTTTCAAAGATTTCCTCTCCTTTCTCATCTTAACGGCTCCAGTAATTCCAGGGGGCAATGTATTTTAGTGACAGAATTTGTCGCGAGCGTTACCGTTCATGAGCAACCTTCCTGTTTAAGCATTTATACAAGAATGGTAATACGGCAGGGTACAACGTCCCAGTTTCCACATCTTAAATGCTGTAGACGGCACAACCTCATGTCGACTTTAAAGTAAAATTAAGAGTTCCACTTGCCAAAAAGGTTCCCTAATTGCAAAAAAGGTTTCGGTGTGGACTTACCAAATAAAAAAAAAGGTACTTAAAGGATATCACGTTCCCTGTCAGATTCAAATTACACTGACACAATGCTAAAGTGATGGAGGGAATATTGACAAAAGCTGACAATTTCTCTCAATTTCATCTGATTGCATGTGAAGAGAGCAAGTGGGTTAAATAAATAATAAGCGTTTGATCAATCATTTAAAAGGGCACCTCTGGAATTCTTGTGGCCTCACTTGGGCTGTGCAGGGGTAAAGGGGGGCATCCCAGAGCTGTGGGGGTCATAATTAAGGCCTGCTTTTGATCAGTTTCAAAAGAGCCAGGATGAAATATTCAGGGATCTTCAGAGAGTAAACGTCCCTACGGTATATTAAGTGTGTGTGTGTGTGTGTGTGTGTGATGCGCAGACTCATGCGGGGCACTTCACATTTAAGGCATACAGTACACAAGAAGGCTTTCAGTAGACTGTATAGGCTGCATGGGCTTTACATTACTTTACTCCAGTGTCTCTGTACATCGTTAAGGTATTGGGTAGACAATTTTGGTGTCCTGCCTCGAACATTCATTTAACAAGCCACATTTAAAAGCTATGGGATAAAAAAAGAAAAGAAGATATTTTGAAAAAAATACCCTTTTCATGGGTGCTGGAGCAAGAATAAACTGGTGGGGGAAAAAAATAATGGATTTTTGACTTGGACTGGCCTGCTGCAACAAACCCACAAATAGCTGTTCTCCATTACACAGTCTGCTCCTTACATTGTGGACACGTGTTAAACAGTGCAGTACCACAGACAAAGCCTGTTTACATGCAGTGACAGATCTTAACTTGAAATTCAACATTTCAATGAAATGCCCCCTTATCGTAAAGAGCAAAGTCTAAAACAGAGATGGTGAAATAATTAGCGTGACTGGATGACAAGGAGAACAGCGACTTCTAGAGCGTTTATTCTCCCTGACATTCAGCTTCGTAATCCCTATGGTGTCGTGCTGTTCTTCTGTAGTCTCCATCCCTTCACTGGCTTCACGCTGCCTACTGTTGTTGAGAATTACAGTCACTGGCTGTCGTGTCTCCATCATCAGCAACATTATGCTGCTGCACAATTTTATTACCACCCGCTGATGCTTGCTGCACTGACGCTCCTTCCAAATTCTCCCAAATAAGCAAATTAATTTGTTGCATTTGAACACAGCTGCTCCAAAGGTCTAATTTTTGCCTTTTAATTATTCAGCTCATAATTTGTTTTTGTTTTTTTTCAATTTCATTCCACTTCAATGTCAACTTAGTTTATGACAGCAAGCAAAGGAACGATAGAATATATCCCAAAAGCTGTATGGGGGAGGGGGAGGTGAACCAGTTGGCTGTAAATTGGAAAAGTGATGCTTTTATGGTCGACCAAACAACCTTCATTGGTCTCTTTTGTCTCACCAATGGCCTAATGGATGACCAGCCCGCCAATAAAACTCCCTAGCTTTTCAAAATGGCCACTCTGTCTGTGCACCGCGGAGACATTTCGGGGTAAATGGGAATCCTGTCAAGTAAATTCAGGAGCACAAAATTGATCGTGCAACTATGCATCCTGAAGGCAAGAATGACATAAGACACATTAGAACGGCTGGACAGTTGTAACCCAGTGCACTTCCAAGGACAACTATATCACAGCATTGTAGTTGATGTCTGCTGCAATATAAACCAACTACATTGGCAAAAGGGAATTAAACCGCTTGCTGTTAAACCTCAATTGTGGAAACATAGTTTTTTGGGGAATTTTTTTTTCTAAAACAAACAAATCAGTGTAAGTGTTTTCATTCCTAATATACTGCATGTTCATACACACAAGAATATAGCCATTGCTTGTGCACATATTGTATCACACAAACACTGGCAAAAGCATAAAAGGTTGGCAAAATAAGAAAGCACAGAGCAGCTGAATGATAACTAGCTATGAAGTTGTGAAATATAATCTGTGGATATATATAAAAAAAATAAGAGCTATTTATTCAATTACTGTCAATAAGCATTTGAAATGCATAACATGTGCTTTCATGCACATGCTTGTTTCTTCTTTCCTCTTATGCAGTGACTGTCAGCTCAGAATCGGCATACACTTATTTTCAGTGACCTTCCCCACATGTATTAGCTAGATAAGTATAAAAAAGGAAAAACAAAGAAAAAAAAGGGGTAAAAACACAATCGCTATTTTTGTAGTTTCGGAGAAATTACTAAGTGAAATCCGTCTGCTAATTTCCTCGTATTTACCCACAAAGCCAACTTGCATTGAACACACAATTCATTTCGGTGATAGGCACACAGATATCTGCTACACGTTGCACCGCTGTCCTAATCCTTATTCCTGTGGCACCCTGACATGATGTCTTCAGTCCGGGAATGAGTGGAAGCTAATACTCCCACACTGATGACTGCTGCTTCTTCAGCACCCAATTTTATGAGGGTAGTTAAACAATACGGAAGTTAACACATTTGCAGTGCCTGCAATTATCATCTAGTCACTAAAGTCATCGTTATTCTCCTCACGCTACTGCTGTACAGATGTGTGAGTAATTACGTGTGGAAAGTCAGTCGCGACAGGTGGGGATTTTAGGATGGCGCTTATTTCCTCATTGGATGGCAGCACCTGTTTAGATAGAGAACAAAGTGCTTAAGGAGGGAGTGACAGTTATTCTGCACTAGATACAATAGACATTAGAGTACTAACTCTAAATACTGCACTCTCTGCTGAAAATTGAGGGGGTTTTTTTCCAAGGAATTTTAACCCTTAAACATTAAGATAAAGGTTATGAAAAATTACCCCGTTGTATTTAGGGTTTTACAATGTCAGCCAATATTAAAGCTATCCGTTGGTTTTTTTAGGGATCAGGTAAAAAAGGTCAGTATGGGCATCCGGGTGGTGTGGCGGTCAATTCCATTGCCTACCAACATGGGGATCGCCGGTTTGAATCGGCTTGATTGGGCATCCCTACAGACACAATTGGCTGTTGATGGGTGGGAAGCCAGATGTGAAGCACTTTGGGTGTCTAGAAAAGTGCTATATAAATGTAATGAGTATTATTATTATGTGGGTATGCCCTGATCACTGCACTATTGCCTCCTCTGGTTGGTCGGGGCACCTGTTCAGGGCGGAGGAAGGGGAACTGGGGGGAATAGCGTGATCCTCCCATGCACTACGTCCCCCTGGTGAAACTCCTCACTGTCAGGTGAAAAGAAGCAGCTGGCGACTCCACATGTATTGGAGGAGGCATGTGGTAGTCTGCAGCCCTCCCCAGATCAGCAGAGGGGGTGGAGCAGCGACCGGGACGGCTCGGAAGAGTGGGGTAATTGGCCAGATAAAATTGGGGAGGAAAAGGGGGTGAGGAAAATCCCCCCCCCCCAAAAAAGAAAAAAAGTCAGTACTTTGTCGAGGAAGGAAAAAAAAAAACCCTTTCACAACATATGCACTGACATACACACTTTGCATAAACACAGACAGACAATGGAAAACGAGTCAGGTCCCTCATAGCTGCTTAGAACTGTCCGTGTGATTTGTGATTGACTTATTAAAGCAAATCATCACCTGTGTCGGACACTCTGGTGGACGGGTTAATCATCAGCACCATGCTCACCAGCCCTCTGACAGCTCTCTCCCTCTCCCCACCTCGCTCCCCTCACGTCTTATTATCGCTGCCGATGGAGCTGGTGAGCACCATCATTTCCACATCTCTGTCAAATGAACAGGATGAGTACAAGATAGCGTTTTTTTCCCCCTCCCCATTAAAAATCTTGACGTGGAATATGCAAAAGTCAAATTCATCATTTAAAGTTGTCACCTCGCTAAATTAAAATGGCCATCACCCAGATCTAGTTTGAGGTAACAGATTTTCTTTCCTCTTTCCCTCTGTGAGTTTTAGAATAAAAATTCTGCTTGCTAAGATTCTCAGCTGCCACAGAATCCCTGGCTATATAGTATGCCATCCTCCATTAATTCCTTGGGGTGCTGTCTGTTTGCTTGATCCTTGCCCTCCCTTTTATTGAAGGTCACAGTGCAGGTCACTATCAGGATGACATTGTCACGGCTCATAGGGATTCATGATCACACTTTAAACAACAACAACAACTGGAGGAGTGCGCTCAGTAGAGTGCAGATCTCTGCCAGGCATACATATCTCCCCTTCTCTGGTGTTCAAACTTGGTGACAAACCACCCCTTTTTTTGCCTACTGGGGGAAGGGACATAATAAACGTACACAGAAACAGAAACTTCAGGGGTTTTCCTGCCATTATAAGACTTTTGCACAGCGCCCAAGCCAACTGAATGGGAAATATGGGGGGAAAAAATGTTAAAATGTAGCACTCAAGCCAAAAAAATCTACCTAATAAAGATGTTTTGCCTGTCAGTCTGTGGATGTGCAGCCTCCTAGGCGGACCCTCACACAAGTGTGACCAAGTCTAATATGAAATGACTGAGGTCAGGCTATCATAATGTCAAAGCCCTTATTAAAAGACTTCCAGTGTGTTAAACTGTTGCGGTTTTCATTATATAAAATTAATCGAGGCAAATGGCTGCTCTGCTAATTGACTTTCATTCATTCCAAAGCAATTAAACAACGGTAAGAAAACAGCTCAGCCATGGGAAATGTTTTATTGTAGCTTCTGAGATGATTTCCAGCTATGACTGTGATTGATCCTACTCTTGAAATTGTATTTTTATAGCAGAGTTTTAACACTGGAGACTATGGCACTTCCGCGTGGCGGCGAGATAAATAAGGCAAATTATTTTTTGTTCATCCGGTGTTCCTCCAGTTCTCCTCTGCTGAGATCAGCAGTGAATGATTTGCTGGCTTGTGAAATATGATGAACTTCTCCTTTACTTTCAAGACTCGTACCTGAAATGCATAACATTTTGGTTTTGACACTATCACTGCCCGATCTGACTCAACTGTAGATTTGAGTTGAGCATGTGCACGACCGACTCAGATCGGCTAGTGAGGGAGAGCAGCGTTTGTCGAGCAGCGATAGTGAGTACATATGTTTTTTTGAAGGTTTTCAATCGCCACAACCACGAGAGGGTCTTCATCATACAGTCATAACTGTACACAAAAAAAAAACAAAACAAAAAAAAATTAGGCTGATACGTCCAGTAGTTTACAATATTAGCTTCGGACAGATACACAAACCCACACATACATGCATGCTTGTGTGCGCAAACAAATCACATAATCCTCTCCAGGCTACCACCTGGCAGAGATAGCAATGACAACAAAAACACACTGCCACACTTTCATAGGTGCAGTGATGTCATCATGAATGTGTTAGGTTTTATTGTTACTGGCATCAAATCACAGATGCGGTTAGTTATGCAAAAAATAAAATAAAGCAAGTACATTCAACTTTTTTTTAAATTAAATATATCTATCTATCTATATCTATCTATCTATATATATAATCCCCCCCCCTTTTCTTCATAATTGTACCTGGTTAATCACCCCGCTGTCTGAGCTGTCCCAATCATTGCTCCACCCGCTCTGCCGATCCAGGGAGGGCTGCAGACTACCACATGCCTCCTCTAATACATGTGGAGTCACCAGCCGCTTCTTTTTGGCTGACAGTGAGGAGTTTTGCCAGTGGGAAGTAGCGTGTGGGAGGGTCACGCTACTCCCCCCCCCCAGTCCCCCCCCCGAACAGGCGCCCCGACTGACCAGAGAGGCGCTAGTGCAATGACCAGGACACATACCCACATCTGGCTTCCCACCCGCAGACATGACTAATTGTGTCTGTAGGGATGCCGACTGAGCCAGAGGTAACACGGGGATTCGACCTGGTGAACCCTGTGTTGGTAGGCAACGGAAAAGACCACACAGACTGCCATGCTACCTGGACGCCCAAGTGCATTCAAACATAGTAGGAGTTTGTCTAACGGACCGTTATTGCCTGACCCATGAGAAACCCACATCCATAGTTAAGGGGAATCCTCTGAATAACCTGCAGCAAAACAACGGAAAATTCAGAGGGTCATATAACCATTTTCTTTGTTTAAGCTTCAGAAATAAATCCAAGAAACCAAGTATTTGCTTTTAGCACTCTGAGTGTTTAAATAAAATACAACTTGCCCTTTGAACCCATCAACAAATCTGCCTAGTGATAGCCACTTGGACATAGCAATTAGGCTCAGAGTTTGATCTGATAGAAAGAGAGAGACGACAGAAAACAAGACGCGGGCATGTTGGTTTATCGGAGCAGGAGTACCGGTGGAGCCCTGGGACCCAGGCATCCCTCTGTGTCTGGCCTTTACTGAGTGCACTCCAAATGAGCTCATCAATATTCATTGACCTGCTCTGGGTAACGACCCCAGCTACGGACAGCATAAAGTTGCAGAGGTCGCACACTTCAGAGCAGGAGAACGAGGTAGATAGAGAGATGGTCTCTGGGAGAGAAAAAAAGCAAATGAGGGGGGGGTTGAGAGAGGTGAATATGAGCAGAGAGTACATGTCGGTTTGTGGCCTGTAGGTGGTTAGGAAGCATTAGGACTTAAGAGACCCGTACAGAAGACAGATAATATACAGAGGAAACATAATCAAAGACAAACTCACACACAGGGAAACAAAAATACATGCTCTGTTAACTCCGGGCTCCAACTAATCCAATTTAAAGTAATACACAGACTACATTGCTCTAAGGTTAAACTGCACAGACCTTTTCCTGATCTTTCACCTTTATGCAATAGGTGCAAAGTTGCCGAGGGTACTCTCGCCCATCAATTCTGGTCTTGTCCAAAACTCTATAACTTTTGGTGTCTTCTATTTCAATGGTACTCCACCGTTTTTAATCTCACTTTAACTCCTGACCCTGAAACTGCTCTACTTGGGCACTCTACAACAGTGGAAAATCTAGACCATAGTGCCCACGCAGTCTCGGTGTATGGCATGGTAATTGCCAAGAGATGCATTCTGAAACTGTGGAAATCTCACTCAGCCCTCTAGTTTGAGATCTGGATAAGGGAATTGATGGACATGTTACATGTAGAGAGACTGAGATACAAACTGTCTGGCAATCGTCAAAAGTTTTTCAATATATGGAACCCAGTGTTACAGCACATAAAGAACCAATAGACTACCTTTTTTGTATTGCACACCCTTGTTCCTTTTTCTAAATAATACTGACAGTGTTGCACAAACATGTTTTTTTTTTTTTTTTTTATGGGAGAGGGGAGGGATTGGGTTCATAGTTATCATTATTTATTGTTTTGTTTTTTCAGTACTGTACATGTCTACCTGGTTGAAGTTTATTTTGTCTGTCTGATTTAACTACGTATACAAAACCTCCATAAATAAAGTGTTAAAAAACACAACACATGCTCATGCAAATGAAAAAAAAAATCCACACTTGCTGAGGCCTATACTAGTCAAGTCAAGTCAAGTCAAGTCAATTTTATTTGTATGGCCCAATATCACAAGGTACAAATTTGCCTCAGTGGGCTTTACAGCAACACAACATCCTGTTCTTCCACCCTCACATCAGATAAGGAACAACTCCCTAAAAAAAGGAGTTTAAAAGCTTACTACGAGTTAAGCTCCACATACCCAGGATATCTTTTTGTTAGCTGGCTTCACTAAGCCTAAGAACACACATAAGCAGTGTCATGAGTGGTTATCAACTCGTTAAGTCAACCCAGGTTTTCCCAATCTAGCTATGAGCGTGTTCACGTAAAAGGGCTGGTGTTTGCAACATATGACCAATTGCAAACATGGACAAGTCTACCAGAGCCGCATATTTTACACAAGATGAGCAAACTATAATATTAAATAAATATGAAGAATGTAAAAATAATCCAGGCTAAAAGCAACACAGTTGCTGCTGCCAAAGGCAGGAAGGAAAGCTGGCAAAAACTTTCAACTGCGTGAATGTGTAAGTTAATAAGCTTATCAATATCACAGCCCCATCATCGAGGCACGAGTAGATCTGACTATAATTACAATTGTGTATTCCATTAAATTAATGTGTTGCTTAGATGTATTCTTATAGCGTGTAAGACAATTTTAGCCTCATTTTTTCAGCTGCAACCCCAGCACTGTTAAACGGTGTTGGAAGCAAATGAACAAATATAAAAACATAATTCAAACCGGTAAGTATGCTTACTTGAAAATCTTGTAAGGTCAACAAGTACAAGGCTTTAGTGCTTTAATCAGTCTATGTCTTAGAATGATATCAGTATACAAAAGCCTATAGGAAAAATGAAATGGCTTTGAAATTGCTTGCAGCCAACATGAAAAAAAAAATGAAGTGAGAAATACTGAATGTTGTCGATTGATTACAACTCTGATTTTAATACAATTGTACCATCAAAACTGGTGTTGAAACTCAGAGGTCTTGGTCTTAGCAACTCTATCTGTAATTGGTTATTTGATTTCCTGACAGGCCCCAGACTGTGAGAATAGGTAAAACATACTCATCTACATTAGCTCTTAGGACCGGCGTGCCTCAGGGCTGCTGTCTCTGTCCGCTATTGTACAGTCTGTTTACACAAGAGTGTGTTGCCAAATAAGACAACAACAGCATCATTAAATTTGCAGATGACACCATAGTGATTGGACCAATAAGCAACAGTGATGACAGGGCCTATAGGAGAGAAGTGGAAGATTTAACCATATGGTGCCATGATAACAACCTCTATGTGAATGTCAATAAGACAAAAGAAATCACTGTTAACTTTAGAAAGATTAGAGAAAATCACATTCCTGTTTCCATTAATCGGTCATCTGTTGAAATTGTGGACAGTTTTATAACCTCTGTTTACATATCAAGGACACCCTCACATGGTCTCAACACCATTTGTATCCTCAAGAAGGCACAGCAGAGACTGTATTTTCTGAGACATTTCAAGAGCTTTGGTATGAGAACCAAAACTCTCATGAAATTTTTGTGGTACCATCGAGAGTGTCTTGACAATCTGTATCACAGTGTGGTTTGGCAACCTGACTGCTCAGGACTACAGACTGCTGTAAAGGACTGTAAAGACAGCAGCAAAAATCATTGGCATGGAACTACCACAACTTTATATTTACACCACTCACTGCAAAAGGAAAGCCCAAAACATCATTAAGGACACCCTGCTCATGTCCTTCTCTCACTCCTTCCATCTAAAAAATGTTACCGGAGCATCAAATCACACACCACCCATCTCAGTAATAGTATCTTTCCACAGGCAGGTTGCTGAACAGCTGACACACCCATATACACCTTACATTGTTGCGTTATCATGTACTGTATATTGTGTATATGTATGAATTAATTGGGTACATAGTCTATGTAGGCCTGTAGTGTTGTCTTTTTTTGGGGAATGGTGTGTCCTTGCATCCTTTGTACTTGTATCCCTTGTGTTAAGACAAAGAGAGCTAGAGCACAAGAATTTTATTGTATTCTAATAAATATGACAATAAAGTTGAACTTGAAGACTGGAGGGGCCCCTCCTCTACAGGACTACACTCCTGCTGTGGAGCTGATGGTGTGGAATGACTTAAAATTGACAAAATCGCCTCCATTCTCACCTGATGGGAATATGGGTGCAATCAATGGCACCAATCACTCTGGGGAACCCTATGAAAGGAGTAGGCTGCATTCAATATACAACAGTAAACGTCATAGGGTCTAAATTGTTTATAGATCAAGTAGTCAACTTAAGTTATTGTCTACCTGCTACTTCATAAAAGCTCTCTTTTATAGACTACATGGGCAAGTGGCCTGGGAGCACAACAAATCCATCTGGTAGCTCTGTTAGAGCAAGAACCACCTTGCAAATTGCACGGCTGACCGTATTTTTGCTTAGGTTCTCCGCATCATCCACAGTATACACAGATGTAAGTACCTGTAGCACAAAATCGCAAGCCAATGCATAAAGTCTGCGGGACTACCTGACCACTTCGCTCTGCTGCCTCGGGACACCTGGTTGCCTTGTGGCTCAGAGGCCCCTGCTGCTGATCGACCCGGTCGCGGCTCTTTTCTGTCCTGGCCCCACAGTGGTGGAATGAGCTCCCCACTACTGTCAGGACAGCGGAGTCGCTGCCCATCTTTCAGCGCAGGTTGAAAACTCACCTTTTCAAGAACTACTACCCTGTTACTTGCTCTTAGCACTTATTGTATTCACTCATAAAAAAAAAACCTCTTTCTTGTGCTTTTACTTTAGCACTGGTTTTGCTCTTAGATGCTTGTTTAGAGAGAAGATGTGCTTACGACCTCTGATGACTAGTAGTTCTCCTGATTTCCTATGTTAAATGATGCACTTATTGTAAGTCGCTTTGGATAAAAGCCTCGGCTAAATGATTGTAATGTAATGTAATGTAATGACTGTAAGCACATGGCTTCGATGTGTCGCACCAGCAACACATGGCTCAAGAAGCTGACAAAGATAAGCCATTCCCTTTGCTGAGAGGGAAAGCCAAAGGGTTTTGTTGGTCTCTAAAAAATCTTGCATTTCTAAGAGACCCTCTCACTATCCATGCATTGAGGTCCACAGGATCTTCTAGGGATGGTGGGGCCATTTTCCTAGAGAATTACATGGTCAGTAGACAGTGCTTTTATACGTGTTGATCTGTTATCTCAAACATAACCTGCCCCAGAGCAGGTTGGGTGTGAAGCATAAGTTACCAAGGCGATATACCCTGGTAAAAAGTGAAACCGTTGTGACAATGAAAACCCAGGGTTAAACCTTAAGTTACCTCGCTAACCCCAAATCCTGCTTCGTAGTATAGGCCTGAGATGTACTGGCTGACATTACAAGACAGGCACAATTATAAGCCTGTACAGTACTGGATCTCTTCCATCTCTTCTGTATGTTGGTGCTCCCTCTCTCTCTGCCTGTCTCTTCCTATCTGATATACATGCAGGTACACACATACAGGCAGACACAGCAAGACCAATGTACAATAGCGCAGTGTGGCAACATCAGGGGCAGAGCCACATTGTATAACATGACACCTACGTTGGCACAATGTTACATGTCTCAGAGGATAAATGAGAAACCGAAAGCGAGTGAGAGAGAAAAGAGAGAGAAATTCAAAAAGCGGATGGGAGAACAGATGAGCACAGGGAAACAAGTGGAAAGCCAGCCAGTCAGAAGAGGTGCAGAATGAGGTAGAATTAGAAGGCAGAGGTTAGAGTTGAATGAGTCAGCTGAGAAAGGGAGAGCTTGTGGCTCAAAACCAGCTTGAAATACACCTGCTTAACATGAAGCCACAATGCCAGCTGCCAGCATTAATATTAAGCAGACAAAGCAAGCCGCCTTAATATTTTAGGATAAACCCATTTGTGACTCCAACTTCTCCTTAATCATGCATGCCTCATGCATATAAGAGCTGTTGAATATTCAGAGGGTGAGAAAGGCCAAGGACAGATCCTGTGTGCTCAGATGGAGTGCTGGAATAATCAGAATGAGAATACTATATATAATACACGGAAAAGACTCATTTGTACCCACACATAAAAAAAAAAATTACTCATGAAACCAAGAGTGTCCCCTAATTGACTGAAATATGTAAAAAAGTAAGAGAGTGTGTGGGAATACAAGTCAGCAAGCGTGTATGTTTGCACATGTGCATAGACACATGAGACCAAGGTTGAGCAACACCATGGAGCATAAGCGGGAGATTTTACGGAGACGGCAGCGCAAATTCATGTTTGCAGCGGCCTCACCCAGTACCGGTGTGGGAAGATGGCGGCACAAACTTACATTTGCGGCAGCCTCACCCAGTACCACCCATGCAGTGTCTTTGTCCATGTCTGTGTCTAAGTTTGTGTCTTCATTTGATGGCTGGGAGAGCTGGCGTTGGATTGGCTGGGGGAGTCTGGTCTGCTCGTCCTCCACGACCAGGGACCATGGCCCTGCCTGGAGCTGCGCCCGAAGAGGAAACACCGAGGGCGGTCTGACAGGACGTGGAAGCGGGGCAAGCTAAGCTAACTGCTAGCGCATGCAGACCGGCAGTTCCGATAACACTAAGGGCAGTCTGGTGGTGGCCTTGCTTAGCGTTGACTGTTTTTTTGTTGTCGCCATGTGGAGAGCACGGAGATGTATCAAAGGTGTCTGGCTGGGAGAGCTGGCGTTGGATTGGCTGGGAGAGCTTGATCTGCTGTGTGCAGTGGGCCCAGAGACCACGGCCCTGCCTGAAGCTGCACCCGAGGAGGAAACACCGAGGGCAGTCTGAGGACGTGGAAATGGGGCAGGCTAAGCTAACTGCTAGCCCATGCAGACCGGCAGTTCCGATAGTCATCCTGGCGTTCGCTCTCTTGGACAGTGATTTTTTTAAAATTTATTTTGATATGTTGAATGAATGTGTTTTGTAGTTTTTTCTTGTAGTTTGGATATATGTGTTCTTGCAGTTTGGATGTGTTTTTGTCTTTGTGTTACACTGCTGTGGGCTGGGGGAAATTATATTTCGTTTCGTTTCATGTGCGCAGGTGCATGGGATGAAATGACAAATACATGTTCCTGATTCCTGATTTTACTTGGTGCCTGAGTGCAGCAGCCAACACATCCAAAAGCTGCTGTCTTAAACATGACGATGCATGGGTGCCACCGCATTCATCTCAAATTTTACCCGTTTGAGCCCCCCCCACCCTCTCTCATATCTAGTTAAGGGCCGCCCACTCAAATCACTTCAATTCTCCACGGTCTCTTTTCTCCCCGATTCTGTCTTCTCACTCCTCCCCATCCCTTCCCCACTCTTGCTTATTTGATTGCCCCCCCCCCCCTTCTCTGAGGTTGAGAGATCTTTTCTGGGGTAAATCATTGCCGATCCTGTTGGGATGACGAAGTGCTCTGGTTCCCCCTCCCGGCCTCAAATTGAGAACAGAGCATAAATAAAGTTTAAACACTGGTCAGGAGGGAGATATAAAAGTTGGCCAAACAAGCAGAATAATAGCTGGCACTGGCTATCACAACAACGACCCTTGACCTGTTGCATTAGAGAGGGGCCATATGATAGTTTCTTGAGGCTTATCACATTTATTATTTAGCTTCTTGGAGAGAGACTGGTCTGCACCTTCTCTCTCTTTATATAACCCTCTTTCCTCATCCTCTCATTTTCAGACATATCTCTCAGATAGACTCCATGTCCCCTCCCCCATCTTTCTCACTCTCTATTCGTCTCCCTCGCCCCTTACCCCTAAGCTCCACTGAGCAGTTCATTTAATGAGCGATGTATTGACCATTGCCTTTTCAATCCCTTGCAATGAATGAAAGGTGTGCCACTGCCCGCATTGCGTTGGCATTGAGTTGGGTCAGATAGCTGCGCCCAAGTGTGGGGGGGGGGAAGCAGAAATAGAGTTTCAATTCTCAATAGCCAACGCACGCGTCAACGTGTCGTCATCTACTCTAAAATGACGTATAAACTGAGATTGTTTCCAAATTTGGGGCTACTATATTTTCATTCTTACAATGAAATTATATTTATTTAGACCTACATTATTCAATTGAAATTAATAGAATTAATTTTGAAAATAAACCTATTTTGATTAAATGCATTTTCAATATGCATTACCCTGCGGAAAATCCAGCTAATAATGTTATCAACATATTGAACACATGGCATTAGCCGGTGAATTTTGTCTCACAGACTGGTACTTAATATTCAGACCTGTGCTTGGCGCCTTGTGAGCTGAACGCACCCTGTGGAGCATATAGAGCAGTGTGCTGGATGCAACGCTGATGGAGATATAACGCAATACTAGCAGAGGAGCCAGAGGTTTACACCCCCCCCCCCGAAATCACGGTGAAAAGGAATTTCCTGAAGTTTGCACTCAATTTTTCAACTCTGTCACACCAGTGGATCAAGAGCATCATTTCAATGGAGAACCTTTACAGTAGCCAGCACTTAAATTGTCCGTACTTTGTGTGTGTGTGTGTGTGTGTGTGTGTGTGTGTGTGTGTGTGTGTGTGTGTGTGTGTGTGTGTGTGTGTGTGTGTGTGTGTGTGTGTGCGATCATATGTATCTGTCTGCCGTGTCTGCGGGTGGGAAGTCGGATGTGGGTATGTGTCCTGGTTGCTGAACTAGCGCCTCCTCTGGTCGATCGGGTTGCCTGTTCAGGGGGGAGGGGGAACTGGGGGGAATAGCGTTATCCTCCCAAACGCTACGTCCCCCTGACAAAACTCTTCACTATCAAGTGAAAAGTAGCGGCTGGCGACTCCACGTGTATTGGAGGAGGCATGTGGTAGTCTGCAGCCCTCCCCAGATTAGCAGAGGGGGTGGAACAGTGAGCGGGATGGCTCGGAAGAGTGGGGTAATTGGCCAAGTACAATTGGGGAGAAAAAAAAGGGGAAATAAATCGAAAAAAAAGAAAGAAAAATTACAAAAATTTCCGATTGACGTCATATAAGCTAAATATAGTTAACAAGTGTGACTTCTTTCACATTTACTGTAAACGTGTCATTTCTAAATGATCAGAACAGCCTAACAAAAAAAAGAAGCATGTGCTGAAAAAAAAAACATAAAAAAACATTGTGGATTCTTTAACATTTGTTAATCTTAACATGAAGGTTAATTGAAATCGTGTAAAGAAAATCTAAACAAGCTAGTAATACCTCATTTAAATACAAATTAAGAGTTGAAAAACAATGCATTCTCAGTAACGCTGGCATCGCCCCCAAAGCTTTACTGTTCACAGGCGAGATACAAGAACGTGCATGTGATGCAAAGCATTATTTACTGAGAATACAGTAATCGTCTATATTTTGCATGTAATTGTAGTCTTGTTGTTAGAAAACTTTCATAACGGCAGAGAGCCCAATTTTTCTTCGTTCATTCGTGCATTATGTAGACTAGCCAAGCATCGACTGGACAATGTGGGAGAAAAAACTGGAGAGGGTGCTTGACTGAGGAAGAGACGGCACACTGATAGTGTGCACATGATTGAATGAAGGCATGCCGAGTGGTGATATAGATCCAAAGACATCTGGGAGTTTATGGGTAAAACAGAAGTAATGCTTCTTCTGAAATCTTACTTGCATATGAGAAGAAATTAGATTTCTTGTTAAATATTACATGGAATGAAAAAAATGACATCATTAACCGATAAGAGAGATTTCACATTAGAGATTCTGTTCCAGAACAATTAAAGATAATTATGTTTTTTCATATCCATTTAAATTCTTTTGTTTGTTTTTTTGGTTTTTTTTTGGGGGGGGGTGTTTCTCCCTTTTTTCTCCCCAATTGTATCCAGCTAATTATTCAGATTCAGACAACTTTATCTATCCAAGAAGGGCAATTCAGTTCCCACAGTCCACCCAGACATACACAAACTCACAGACCAGTGGCAATCATCACCATATCCGAGCCATCCCGGTTACTGCCCAACCCCCTCTGCTGATCTGGGGAGGGCTGCAGACTACAACATGCCTCCTCCGATATACATGTGGAGTCGCCAGCCGCTTCTTTTCACCGGACAGTGAGGACTTTCACCAGGGGGACGTAGTGTGTGGGAGGATCATGCTATTTCCCCCAGTTCCCTCTCCCCCTGAACAGGTACCCCGACTGACCAGAGGAGGCGCTAGTGCAGCAACCAGGACACATACCCACATCCGGCTTCCCACCTGCAGACACAGCTAAAAATTGTGTCTGTAGGGACGCCAAACCAAGCCGGAGGTAACACAGGGATTCAAACCGGCGATCCCTGTGTTGGTAGGCAACAAAATAGACTGCCATGACACTCGGGCACCCCTTTATCCATTTAAATTCCTCATAAATTATCGTTCATTTCCAGTTTTTGTCTTTGTCCTTGAACAGCTTCAGTGCCCTGGTGTGTATGTGTGCATGTATGTGTAAAGTTGTGTTTGTGGGTGTGTCATATCTTACACATTACTCCCAGTAATATACTATCACAAACAGTGTCTTCTCTGCCTTTATTTTGCCCTCTTTTTCTTTCTCCGTATCCTTCTGAAATTTGTGTTTGGGGCCAAGGCTATGAATCCTGGGTAATCTTAGCACTGTGGATTTGCAGACTTCAAACCATGGCCTTAATATTTAATCACACCCCAGGTGGAGCGGGCTGAGAGGAGTACCAATCAATGTGTTATAGTGCACAGGAGAGGAGCAAGCGATTCTCCGAGAGAGATAGACACATGGGCACTTTGCTATACCCATACATGTGTGCACACACGCACGCACGCACGCACGCACATACACATGCACGCGCACGCACGCACACACACACACACACACACACACACACACACACACACACACACACACACACACACACACACACACACACGTTTGTAATATTGCATTGGTATAACTTGTTCTTGAGTTACCAACAAACAGATCCTGTCATTCTCTGTCAAAGCACAAAAACCTACAAACACATTTTTCAATACCTTATTTTCCCTTATGCCGTTAAAGGATACACACAAAAATGCAGACACAAACACACACATACACACACAGACTGTGTATGACAATCTACTTCTGATGTGTGAGTGGACTCATTCTTATAGGACACATTTTCACAACAAGCATTCATATGCATTTCCCCTTATTCCAGCTGCAGCATTATCTCAACTTCTGCCATTTATGTTTTTTTTTACTTTTATTTACATGCTGAGCACGTGTGCTCTTTTTCAGCAATGCCCTGCTACAGAGTAACACAGTTCCACACATTCACACCTGGGAGCTGCCCAGTACAACCACACTGGTCTTCACTGGTGGCAACCGAGCAGCTCCACTGAAGCAGTTGGTTGGGGGTTAAGTACCTTGTTCAAGGGCACATCAGCAATGGGTATTGAGGGAGGGGAGACCGCCATTCAATCACCCCATCCCACCCCAACCGACATTTTCCTGGCGGTCCAGGTCATCACTGGCGATCAGTCGTGGTTGAATATGATTGTCCTGTTGGTGAAGTGGATTACTTGTGCCTTCAGATAGCTATAGAGGCCGATCCTGGATCCACAGAGAGATGTGGTAGTCGTAGGTTGAGGAGCAGTTTTGGTAGTGGATCTCTCCTTTCTGCATTGCCTTTTTGCTTCCATGGCATGGTAGAGGTCCTTTTCCTGTTGCGCTGTGCCTTCATAGTTCATCCTTCTCCAAAGGTTCTTGTCACAGGCCATCTCCTCCCAACTGCTGAGGTTGAAGTGGCATTTCCTCAGGTGGGATAAGAGGTTATCCTTGTACTGCTTCTTTTGTCCCCCTTGCGTGCACTTTCCCTCCCTAAACTGGCTACAGAGGGCCTGTTTTGGGGGATGGGATTTTGGCATAAGGATGATATGGCCTGTCCATCACAGCTGGTGTCATGTGATAGTCGTGGAGACACTTGGTAAGTTAGCTTCTTTCAGGATGCTGATGCCTGTTTGTCTGTCTTCCCAGCTGGTCCTGAATATCTTCCGTAGGCATCGCTGATGATACTGTTCCAGGACTTTGATGTGCCTTCTGTAGGTAGTATAGCTTTCAGCACCACAGAGGAGGGAGGATAGAACTACTGCTTGTTAACAAGCAGTTTGGTCTTAGTCTGGATGTCCCGATCCTCAAAAATTCTATACCTCACCCTTGCAAAAGCCCCACTGGTGCATTTTATTTTGAGTTGTATCTCAGCATCAGTTTCTGCCCTGGTGGACAGGAGGCTGCTGAGATATGGGAAGTGATCCACATTCTCGAGAGTATTGCCATCAATGTGAATTGTGGGGGCTTGAGATGTTTCTTTAGCTATAGGTTGATGAAGGATTTGGGTCTTGATGCTGATGTCAAGTCCCAAGACCTGGTATTCCCTGGCAAAGGCATTAAGGATGTTCTGAAAGTCTGCCTTTGAGTGGGCAAAGAGTGTATTATCATCTGCATACTGGAGTTCCATGATGGTATTAGAAAGCATTTTGCTTTTAGCCTTAAACCGTCTAAGGTTGAAGAGTACACCATTGGTCCTGTAGAACACTTGGACACCCTTAGCTAGGTTTCTGCTTGTGATATGGAGAATAGTTGCAATGAAGATGGCAAACAGAGTGGGTGCTATAATGTAACCCTGCTTCACCCCGGCATCTACTCTGAAAGGAGCAGTTTAAGAGTCACCATTGCTAACAACTGTAGCTGTCGTATCTTTGTGCAGGAGTCAAATAATCCTGATGTATTTGTCTGAGCATCCTATCTTGGAGAGGACACACCAGAGGGTGGCCCAGTTCATGGAGGTCAATTAAAGCCATATACAGTGCCAGATGCTGCTCCCGGGATTTCTCTTGAAGCTGACAAGCTGTGAAAATCATGTCCATTGTCCCCCTGGCAGAGCGAAAGCAACACTGAGACTTTGGTTCAGGTACCGAACCGGCCACCTTCCAGTCACAAACCCACCTCTCTAACCTTTAGGCTACGGCTACCCCCACGAGCCTCCAACAACTTGTGTCATTAAGTCTTCATATGACATGGGTTTGTGTGAATATGCATGCAAACGAGTAATGTCTATGTGTGTAATCATTGTTACTCCCCAGCTAGCCCCTTAGACTGTATCCAAGAATAATGGCCCCCTCTAATTTTCTAGTTAATTTGTGCATATCGAATGAACATCACCAACCAATCTCACCACAGAATGAACGATAGACAAAGGAACATAGAGCTAGTCACACTTGTAGGGATAAGCGCTGCCCATAGACTACAATACCCATAACTCCCTGCTCAACTTCACAGGTGATCTCTACCCACCATCTCATCTCACACCGTGGCATACAGTAACAGTGTGTCTGGTGATGCAACTTTGCCCATAAAACCGTGTCAGATTTGAAATTCGCTCTCTCTCGCTGTGGACCATGCGGGCACAGCATTCAGAAATAACCTCTCTGCAGAAGAACAACGAGAACAAAGGACCATGTGTCTCCACATTACCACTGGCCATGGTGTTACTGGAAGATAACCTATTCTTGTTCATCTGCTAATCGGCTGTTATAACTGGTTAAGTTTTCCTGCAAGACATGCAGTTGTCACAGAAAGAGAAGGTGACTGGATCCCTTTTATTCCTTAAACATCAATGGAATCGCAACAAAGACTCCTCCAAGATCATCAGACGATGGATGAAGCGTTGAGGGTTTTTCAGTTGCTGCAAGAAAAGAGACTATATTTTCTTTGCAGCCCATTTTTCGATGCTGGACAGCCTGGAAAAGAAAGTGTTTTCCTAAACGTGCACACTGCGTTGTTCACCGGACAACAAAGGATGCACCTCTGATTGCCACGAAAGAGTGATCTCAAATAAGGCTGGTATCTGGGCATAGTTTAATGGAATGGTTTTAATAGTGTCATTTGCTATTTTTATTTTGGGTTATTTGTTTGCTGCCTTGGTAGATAGATTGTGCATGTGATCGCTCTCTTTCTTTCATTAATTCTCTTCTTGTCTTAACCTTGTCACACTCTTTGCTGTGTATTATCTTGCCTACACGGCTGCTCACACCCTTCCTCACACACACACACACACACACACACACACACACACACACACACACACACACACACACACCTTCTCTCTCTAGTGCATGGCAGCACATACACGCACACACACAACCTCTCGTTGTTCTTTTGGTGCCATTTCCTCAGTGTGTGCAATAATGCGTGTGGACACACACCACACTCCCACTTGCAACCCCCTTACAGTACACAGACACACATACACGGCTGTTACACACACAGTTACACACACACACAGTTACACACACACACAGTTACACACACACACACACACACACACACACACACACACACACACACACACATTCCATACTTGTACAGCCTGACTTTCACTACTTCATATCACCCTTTGTGCCTTGATCATTACATTGCTGCTCATCACTGATTGTACCTGATCAGTATTAGTTGGATAATTAGTCTTGATTAGTATTTGTCCATCCATCAATCTATTATCTAAACTGCTTATCCTGCTCTCAGAGTCGCGGGGATGCTGGAGCCTATCCCAGCAGTCATTGGGCGGCAGGCGGGAAGACACCCTGGACAGGTCGCCAGGCCATCACACAGGGCCAACACACACACACCTAGGGAAAATTTAGTATGGCCGATTCACCTGACCTACATGTCTTTGGACTGTGGGAGGAAATCGGACACCCGGAGGAAACCCATGCAGACACAGGGAGAACATATAAACGCCACAAAGAGGACGACCTGGGACAACCCTCAAGGTTGGACTACCCCAGGGCTCGAACCCAGGACTTTCTTGCTGTGAGGCGACCGCGCTAACCACTGCGCCAACGTGCTGCCCCAGTATTAGTCGAGTTTCTTTATTGATTGTTCTAATGAAATTGTTTTCATTGAAGTCACTGTCCTGCCTGTTTTGTGACAATATATACTGAAGCCTTTCCCTGTCAATCAAAGTACTCCAATCGGTGCAACATTGATTATTCCATCAACTCTTGTGGTTTAATTATAAAATATTATACACCAGAATTAATGCTTAATAACTATGAGACTGATTTGATTATTCCATCAATTTTAGTCATTAAATTATAAAATACTAAACATCAAAATTAACGGTTAATACATTTGAGACTGACTTGATAACACTGTTGCACCCACAGATGAAACAGAAAGAAAGAAAGAAAGAAAGGGGAAGAGAGAGAAGTTATGAAGGGATGAACTAAAAAGAGAAACAGAGAATGACAGGTGGACTTTGCTACACCGTAAATGGAGCTTTTTCACGTAAGCCTGTTCAGCGTTCCTACTGACCACTAAACATGGTTGCCCATGCGAAGAGAGGGAGGGAGAAGGATCTTGAAAAGGGAAGAAAGAGACATAAATATTGACGGGGTGTGCGAGTATGCAGACGGTTACCAGAGCATGCCGCTTTCC
Source organism: Lampris incognitus (assembly GCF_029633865.1). NCBI lineage: Eukaryota > Metazoa > Chordata > Actinopteri > Lampriformes > Lampridae > Lampris > Lampris incognitus. Next base: position 25,441,590 of record NC_079225.1, read on the forward strand.
TGTGAGCCAGCACCATATGTCATTTAGATGCACAAGGTGTGTGTGTGTGTGTGTGTGTGTGTGTGTGTCACAAGGTGCCAAAATGCAAATGTATTTGCATGAAACCAAACTCTAACCATAGCAGGGATGTGATCAGTAACCTCGAAACAGGGGAAGTAGCAATTACAGTAAAACGTTATCAACGATTTGAAAAAAATGGTTATCCTTCATCTAAATTAATCAACTCAACACAAACGGGGGAGGTTAAAACCTAAAATAATGAAGAAAAATGAAGAACAGGAAAAAGTTGTTTTTTTTATATATTGGGAAGGGATGATGGTACATGCTTCACAGCCTTATAGGAAGGCTCAGGCAGGATTAATGTGAGGAGTTGAAAGGCTGCGTTGTTGCAGACAGGAGGCTGACAGAGTACAATCACAGTGTTCAGCTCAGTTCATTTATATTGGATAGATACCACACGGCAAGGTCACAGAATTATGTTTGTGTGTGTGTGTGTGTATGTATGTGTGTGTGTGTGTGTGTCCGTGTGTGAGTGACAGACACAGAGAGAAAGAGAGAGTATGTACTTGGTTGTGTATCATGGCAAATTATCCATCCATCCATCCATCCATTATCCAAACCACTTATCCTGCTCCCAGGGTCGTGGGAATGCTGGAGCCTATCCTAGAAGTCACTGGGCAGCAGGCGGGGGACACACCCTGGACAAGCCGCCAGGCCATCACAGGGCGGCAAATTATCCTCCACTAACAAAAGGCAAAAGGTGCTGGTAGCATGAATCAGCAATCCCTGCTAATGATGGCGTGTTTATGAGCTTAGGTTATGATTCCCCCCCCCCACACACACACACTCCATTTCCCTTTTGAAGGCCGTAACATCTGGAGAGCATAAATAAAAAGACCTTGATGCAATAACCATATTAACCTCTCTGCATTTTGTGTGTGTGTGTGTGTGTGTGTGTGTGTTTGGTTTGTTGGTGGCTTGATGTAGGCATTAATGCTAGCACCGACTTGGGATTTACCACAGTAATTAGCATTACAGCTCTAACATCACAGCTGCATTAGAGAGGGCACTGCATTAACAAGCAATATGTGTACACTCATACAAACATGCATAAACATACAAGAATAAACACACACAAACTCACGTGTGCGCACACACACACACAAGCACACAATTGCTTCTAGATGTCACCTTTAGCTACATCAGTCCATAGCACCTTGAGCACTATATTGTTGCTAGTGAAAGAGTGGCCAGACACACAAGGCATACACAAGCACATACGCACACAAAGACAGACTCGCACACGTACACACCAAACACACTGAGCATTCAAACAGCCCTTCCAATCTCAACACCGGTGACATTTGGTTGACCCATTGTTAGGACTGATCATGTGGAATGAAGTCACAAAATCTATCTCATACTTCACCTATTAACCCCTCCCCCTCCTTCTGCCCTGCTATCCCCCCCAACCCCACCCCACCCCCATACTACCTAAATGTCAGCATTTCAATTGGTCCCATTAATACCTCCCTTTTGAGGTGCATGTGTGCCTGTGTGTGTGTGTGTGTGTGTGTGTGTGTGTGTGTGTGTGCATCTGCATTTCTGAGTGTTTGCAAGCAAGCGTGTCCATTGGGCTCCTGCGAGAGCAAGTGGCATTTTGGTGATGGGACCATGATGTATTAGAATGATAAGTGGCCCGGTACTCCTCTTTCTCTCTCTCCCTCTCACTCTGTCTTTATTTTCATACTAGCTCCCTCGTGCTCTTTTTCACACACATTCCCCCACTCCTCCCTCTCCATCCCCCATCCATCATCATTGGGCGCATGTGAGGCAGTGGTAGTGAATCATGCAGTGGCCTTTCCACTGACATGGCCTAGCCTGACCCAGCCTGGACATCACCAAGCTAAACAGCATCCATCAAAACAGCATCCTTCCACTGTCAGCAGAGGAAGACACTCACAAAGAGAAGCGTGTCTTCATTTGTTTACTCATAAAAAAATGTTTATGAATACATTTTCTCAAAACAGTAGAACGAGGCAATGGAAAAAAGATAACCAGAGTTCAGGCAGTTATGGGGGAGGGGGGGGCAGGATAACTGGACAGCCATTGTGGGTCCTCACCTGAAATCAGTAAAAAGACCTTTCAGATCCAAGCACAGTAAGAACAGAAGCCCTCTGTTTAAAACGAGTGGTCTTTTCAAATTCTCTTGACACCCGGTCAGAAAAATGTATGCACAAGCTGATAGCACAGGGATGGAGGATGATGCACTAAATGGATCAGATCTGCAGGGGAGCTCAGTGCAACCCCTCAAGCATGCACAGACCTGTGATAAAGAGACAGTAAAACATCAAGGAGGTGAAAAGCCAATAACCCTGAGGCTAAATCAGTTGCAGAAATCAAAGATACCCGCAAACTCTAGATAGTTCTGTCACCATAAGTATGGGTTTGAATTCAACTTGTTTTTGTACACAGAATGAAAATTTCAAGGATACTGAGCCAAAGCAGAAAGGTATGTTTCCAGTGGTGAGCTATGCAGTCTAGTGATAACAAAATGTCAGCTTTTGTAAGCTAAGCTGTTATGCAATTTAATTGCAACAGTTTGTTACAAAGTCTGCAAGTAATAACTGACTGGCATCCATCAATGTTTGTCCTCATTCAAGACATAAAAATTAATGATGGCTGATGGAACGGGATCTCGGATCATCTACTGTAAGCTCACACCGTTTGTGCAGATGACCTCAAAAGCTGCTCAAATCTGGTTTTACCATCCACCGTCTTGAAATTTAATTGGACCTGGCAATCAAACTCGCGGGCATGTGACGTTCTCTCGACTTTTGTCCTTCACATAGTGTGTCAGTCTTGTGTTGTGTCAATCTTACAATGCATTAGCATCAATAAACATAGTCAAATTCCTTGAGCACCAGTTGGACTTGGACAACAAAAGTAATTGTGACTGGGGAAAAGAAATATGCAGTTTGTCCCAAGCACTAGGCTTACAATTTACTTCTATTTCTCATTTCTCTTGATCAATCAGCTAATTAATGTATAATTCACAGTCTTCCAAGGACAGAAATTAATTTCTGGAGGGAAAAAAAGAAAAGAAAAAGAAAACAAGCAAACTTTAAAGCCTTATTTTTTCCTCTTAAATTATGAAACACATCTAAGGATTTTCTGAGGCCCACGAGGGCCTAGTGAATAACTTACACTTTCCTGTTTTGATCCATCAATGTCACATTTTGTTGACATTGAGGGCAATGAGCAAACAGGGAGCATGGAAAGAGAGAGGAAGTCAGAGGAGAGTGAGACAGGAAAAGGAATGTAACTGTGTGTGTGTGAGAGAGACAGAGCGAGAGAAAACATTCCTTGATGCACTGCATAAGAGATAGCGAGGAAAGAGCTTCATTTCTGAGATCAAAGCAGCGTCTTTCAACCTTGTAACTGACTCACATCTCTTTTTTGAATGAAGACCGAAGGAGTCTGGACATGTACGCATGCGTGCCTATGAGTATAGAAGTTGTGCATGTGCCTGGGCAGATGTTTTTACACGCCTGCTCATGTCTTAGTGCATGCATACCAAAAGTGCATTTATGCATGTGGTTGCTTGTGCGAATGTGTATCACTGAGCATGCATCTGCATAAGCGTGTGTGGTTGCTTTGCAGCTGCCTGTGATCACAGAACACAGTGCTAATCAGAGGCCTTGGTGAGAACAGCATACAGACAAAGACAGCAAAGGAAGGGAACGTGAGAATATCGAAACAAAACACATGGCTAGCATCATTTCCTCTTACAAACTGTGGCTTGACAGCCCGGTTGTCATGGAGATGACAAGCTCGCAAGGGCCTGTGTTTGTGTGTGTAAGCATTTGCATGTGTGTACTATGCTGAGAGAAAGATATGAATTTAAAAATGAACATGCATCTATCTGTGTGTGACTGTGTGTGTTTGTGTGTGTGTCTTCTCCTGGACTGCCACCTTGTCATGGTGGAGAAGCTTGCGTGTACTAATGATCCCAAGAACTATGCCATCCGGAGCTTGGTTCCTGGTAGGGTCACCCAAGGCGGATAGGTCAACGGGGAGGTTCCGGACGAAGCGCGATCCAACAAAGATCTCAATGGTGGAACTGGCGCAAGATGTCTTCAGGTCACAATGCCAGTGAAGGCGGATGAAGGCTGGAACAGAGGGTGGTCCCCAATCGTCTTGGTTCTCCATGCCATTGGACTCTCGTCACCCCATGCCAAGGACCGTGTGGTGGCTGTAGGCGCATCAGCCTCTCCAAGTAAAAAGCTGTCATGTGCAGTGTCCTCCCACAAGGATCAACCCAAAAACATCCTGGGTCAAAGCCCTGTGGCGATCAGGAAGAGGTGACAAGGGCAGGAACGTGTGAAGTCTGGCAGCCCCTAGCCACAACCTGGTACACAGGCAGTGGGTGTATGATCAGTTATTAAGCCCTGGGGCTGAGGCAGAGGGGCTTTTCAGCTGCTGCACCCACAACTGAGCAGCCCTATTTAGGATCCACTCTACTCGCCCCAGTTGCGGTGGGGGCTAGAAAAGGTGCCCCAAACATAGTCCGCTTCATACCTCCTGTCTGGACCACCACATCCAGAGGGATCACCACCATGCAGTCAGAAACAGAAACTCGTGTATTTTGGAGCCTGGAACATATGAACCCTCATTGACATCAATCCCGCAATTGACCTGAATGGTGTACTGCCACCATCACCCAAGAGTGGAGAAGATTCCGAATTGATATTGCCGCACTCTCTGAAACCCAACTGGCTGACCAAGGGCAGCTGAAAGAGGAGACGGGGGGTTACACTTCCTTCTGGAAAGGAAAAGCAGCTGATGAGCTGAGGATCCACGGTGTGGGCTTTGCCATCAAAAACAGCCTCACGTGCCACCTTGCAGAGCTTCCTCTGGGCATCACTGAATGCCTCATGACAATGCAACTGGTGCTTATAAATAACCAAAGCGTCACTGTCACCAGTGCATACGTTCCAACACTTGACTCACAAGATGAAGTAAAGGAGGCCTTCTATGCCAAGCTGGACAATGTTAGCACCAAAGTCCCCAAAGAGGATTGATTAGCTAATCCTGCTCGGAGATTTCAATGTCAGAGTGGGATGAAATTACAACTTGTGGAGAGGCATAATTGGCAAGGAAGGAGTTGAAAACACAAACTCCAATGGCATCCAGCTGTTAACAACATGCTCAAAACATAGCCTAACCATCACCAACACACTCTTTTGCCAGAAGAACAATTTTAAAACAATCTGGAAGCACCCTCTTTCTAACATTTGGCACCTCATTGACTACATTATTGTCCGTCAAAGAGACCGATACGAGGTACTTAACACAAGAGTGATGATCAGTGCAGATAACTGCTGGACTGACCACACCGTCTTATCGGCTCTACCCTGTGCATTCATCTTCACCGGAAAAGAAGGGTGCAGAAAAAGCAGAGCCACCCAAAGCTCAACCTTGAATGACTTACTGATACCTCCTCTCGTCATAAGTTCCAGGCCATGTTCAGTACATCAATGCCCAACCAGTATTCACATGATATTGAAAGCTACTGGGATATGCTCAGGACTACAATCACTGGCACCTGTAAAACCACTCTTGGACACAAGATGAAGAACCACCAAGATTGGTTTGATGAGAATGACCTGGAAATCCAACGATTAATCAACATCAAGAGGCAAGCCTTTACCATCTGGCAGAATGACAACTGCCAAAATAAACGAGCTGCCCATGCAAGAGCAAAGTCAGCCATCCAAAGCCAGGTCAGGGAATTGAAGAACCAGTGGTGCACGAAGAAGGCCCTTGAAATTCAACACCTCACAGACTCTGGGGATACCAGAGGCTTTGACACTACTAAAGCAATATACGGTCCCAGCCACTGCCGTCTACCCCCCCCCCACTCCAAAGAGGGGCACACGCTGCTAACAGACAACGAGTCAGTCAAAGAGAGGTGGAAAGAGCACTACCAAGACCTTTAAAACCAGGACTCTAGCCCCGACATGGATGCCCTCCAACAACTCCCACAACTCAGTGCTGCCCACTGCTCCAATACCATAGGATGGGGTTAACAACTCCCACATCTCAGTGCTGCCCACTGCTCCTATACCAAAGGATGGGGTTAAATGCAGAAAACAAATTTCATTGTAAACATACAATGACAAAATAAAGTGACTTTCATTTCATTTCAACAACCCAAAGAGGAGGACATGTCAGCACCACATAGTCTAAGCCAGGATGCCATCAGGAAGATGAAATTCAACAAGGCTGCTAGTCCTGATGGAATACTGGCAAACGTACAGAGGGCAGGTGGACCTACATACCTGAGACATATCCATGCCCTGCTACTTAAAATATAGGAAAAAGAGGAAATCCCTGTGCAAATTAGGGACACGCTCATTGTCTCTATCTTTAGAAATGGGACAAAGCTGAGTGCGGAAACTACTGTGGCATTTCCCTGCTTTCGACCACAGGGTAACTCCTGGCTAGGGACTTGGCCAACAGACTCCTCCCAACATCAGAGGAAATTCTGCCAGAATTCCAGAACGGTTTTCATCTGAAGAGACAGCATGGACATGATATTCACCACTCGCCAACTCGAAGAAAAATCCCAGGAACAGAATTAACCACTGTACATGGCCTTTATAGACCTATCCAAAGCTTTTGATTCCATAATCCTTCAGGCCCTCTGGCTAGTTCTGTCAAAAATAGGCTGCCCTGACAAATATATCAGAATACTATGACCACAGCATGACAATATGTGAGCTAGAGTACTCAGCAGTTATGGAGACAAGACAGAGTCCTTCAAGGTCCACGCAGGAGTTAAACAAGGCTGTGTCATTGCCCTAACCCTGTTCTCCATCTTCACTGCCACCATTCTCCACCTCACAGGTCCCAATCTGCCTCAGGGAGTCCAAATCATGTATAGAACTGATGGGAATCTTCTGAACATTAATAGATTCAGGGCTATAGGTAAAACCATTACCACATCCATCACTGAGCTGCAGTATGCGGATGACAACGCCTTAGTGTCCCTAGTAGAAGAGGAACTACAGAGCATACTGGACACCTTTGCGAAAGCATACAAGCAGTTTGGCCTGGCCATTAACATAGAAAAGACCCATGTCCTCTACCAACCCCCACAGAAATATGCCTGCTCTGCCTCCATCCATCTCTGTAGACAACACCAGACTTGAAAATGTGAAACAGTTCCCATAGCTTGGCAGCCTTCTCTCCTCCAAAGTCAACATTGACATTGAAAAACACAATCGTCTCGTAAAAAGGTTTTTGAAAACCACGACCTTCAGGCCAGAACAAAAATTCTGGTGTACAAAGTGGCAGTGCTGCCCACCCTACTGTATGGGTCAGAAACCTGGACCACATATGGCAGGCACCTGAAGGCACTCAAGATATACCAACAGCCATGCCTCAGGAAGATCCTTAAGATCAGCTAGGAGGATAAGCACACCAAGTTCAGTGTCCTCGAGGAAGCCAACATGCCTACTGTAACTACCACCATTGCACAGCATCAGCTGAGATGGACTGGCCATGTCCTCTGCATGGTCTGACTCTCACCTCCCCAAAATGAGTCCTTTACTCTCAGCTCCTGACAGGACACCATGCCCCAGGAGGACAAAAGAAGAAATATAAAGATAACATCAAGGCCCACATCAAAGGTTTGGCATCAACCTTAACAAGCAACAAAAAACAGGGAGGCCTAGAGACACCCTTGTCCACAAAATATGCGGCTCCAGGATAGGCCTCTCCGCCCACCTGAAGACCCACAAGGACCTAGAAGGACAGTCGTACTTGACCCTGAGTGACCACTGATGTGTGGGTGTGTGTGTGTTGGGGGGGGTGTAGTGGGTTAATAGAGGGGAACAATACCAACAATTATCTTCAGTTCCCCTCTCTCCTCTCCTGCATATTTCTGCTTGTCATCCCCTGATTCTAGATTTTCCTCTCAGGGCACGCCATCTCCTCCTTCCCTCCCATAGGCATAAGCTGGCATGAAGCGGTCAAAGGGGAAGATTGCCAAGTTTCTGGCATGGCTTTGTGGCACCAACCTGCTGCCATAAGTGCCAGCTATGCCTACAGCCATGCCAGCTTTGCCAACACAATTATTCTGCCTCTCCTTCTCTGCAGGGCGACAGGCACTGGGGACAACAAAACAATACTCCAATTAGGAGGCACAGTTAGCACATGTGTACATGCAGAGAAGTACATGTGTCTGTTTCTATTTCTGTGTGTGTGTGTGTGTGTGTGTGTGTGTGTGTGTGTGTGTGTGTGTGTGTGTGCGCGCGCACACGTGCCTCTGTATCTGTGCAGGTGTGGACATGCACTTCAAGTGTTACAAAATTAGGACTAATCAAACAACAAGATGTTTGGCAAAGAAAACTCTGCTCCCACATTTAAAGGCCGTGTTTTTGCCGAGGGGGAAAAATGTGAGGAAGTAGCACTTCATCTGATATTAGGGACACTCGTACATGGAGACTTCTCTTACAAGATTAATTAACTGATCTCTTGAATGTAGGCTGTCTTTGGTGTGCACAAGTGAGTATGCAGTGGTGTGTGTGTGTGTGTATTTGTCGCCAGAGCCTGCCAATGTCAGAAGCGTTGCCAATTAGTTAACAAGGCTGAGCCCACACACCTGTCTACCTGCTCTGACAATAGCCTAGAGCTGTGCGCATACATTTACACATTAATCAACGACCTCAAACCATTAATTAGCCATCCAGGAGACTTAATGAGTAGCCACTCAAGGATAGGTTATATTCGGGTGCATGTGTGTGAGTGTGTGTGTGTGTGTGTGTGTGTGTGTGTGTGTGTTGCATGTTCTATGTTTGACTCTGACTTTACTCGAAGATACATCCTAGTACACACTGGGACACATCATCAGTGATGTTTCCTGAGGTCCTCGGGTGTTTCGGGTCTTTCAACATCATACACCCTTACTCAGGCGACCCAGCCAGAGTTGATCGGGCTTCTGGCTTGTGTCCCAGCAGCATTGGCCAACAGATCACTCCTTCTCGTCCAAAGCCATCTGGAGGCCCACTCTGCAGCCTCTACTTGATGGCTTTCCTTTTGGCAGCCCCAGTGATGCCAAGTAGAGTGTAGACCTTGCACGGTCAGTGGCCAGCAAAGCCTCTACACCCCACTTCAATGGGCTTACAACGTGCCTTCCAGCCTCTCCTCCAGCACCGATCAAACAGCTCCTGGTACTTGGACCGCTTCTGCTCATTTGCCTCCTCCACCCGATCCTACCAGGGAACCATCAGCTCTATATGGAGCACCTGTTTTGAAGAGGCTGATGATAGCACTATGTCTGGCCTCAACAAAGTTGTCATTACGTGGCCTCGGAACCTGAGCTGCCCCCCCAAGTCAACTCGCAGTGCCCAGTCTGACGCAGGGGTGAGGAGACCAGCTGCTGATCTGGGCTGTGATTGAGGCTGCTCACCAGCCCTGACAAAGGCAATGTTCCTCTGTTCGCGGGCTTGCTTGTTGTTGGCCACATCTTTGGAGATGGCCTCTGCAACTGTCTTTAGCACCTGGTCATGTCATCAGCGGTAACGGCCCTCCCCCAGGGCTGATGGGCAGCTGCTGAGGATGTGCTCGAGTGAACATTTTCCAGGGCACAGAGAACATGTTGGAGAATCACTCTTGCCCCAGAGATAGAGAGTTTCTGAGCTAGGCAGAACATCATACACAGCTTGTACCATGAACCTGATCTGCTGTGGTTCTGCCTGCCAGATATCTGCTCAGGATATCTTCCTCTCCAGCACACTCTCCCACCTTGTTCATGCTCCCTGCTGCTACATGCCCACCATTCTGCTGATCCTTTCCTCCTCGACACCTACCCGCACCTCCTCCAGGACTAGATGGTGTTTGTCCTTGCCATGGGCCTTATCATAGCGAGGTTGTGGGATGGCTCCGAGCACTGCCCATCCAGTTGCTACTGTGCCTACCAAAGCCCTGTGTCTCAGCCGAGACTCTGCTATCTTCAGGCCTTCCTGGGCTCTTCACTTCCTGCCTGTCCACACCACAATGCCTGCTGATGCCACTCTGTAGTCCTTGGGAGTCCCAATGGAGCAGTGCTTCTCTTGTGTGAGAAACCCTGAACTCCTCGTCGAGGCTGCTGATAGGGAGCTGGAGTTTGTTGCTCCTCCCATACAGTGCTGCACTATTAAGGCTGCACAGCAGACCCGGCAATCTCCGGAGGTAGTTACTGATCTTCCTCTCTAAGGTCTCCACTGTCGACAGGGTTACCTCGTAAACCAGCATAGGCCAGAGGTCTCGGGGTAAGATGCCATGCAAGCCTTGAACCTGCCAGGTAGGACATACTTGTCTACTGTGGTGAGCCTATTCTCAAGCTCCTTGATTGTGGCTTGGATTGCCAGTGTATCTCTAAGGCTACAGTCAAAGACCTTGCCTAGACTCTTGACTGGTTTCTCAGTAATGGATGGGATTGCAATGCCATCCAGAAAGAAGCAAAACCAGTCCACCACGTTTCCCCTCTTCAACACCATGGCTCTGGATTTAGTTGGTTTAAAACTCATCCTTGCCCAAGAGATGAGGATCCACCTACCACCAGGCACTGATGATGTGGTGACAGTGAGGTCATCCATAAAGACTCTGTTTGGGGGGCTGCCGAATACCAGACTTGGACAGAGGGCCCCTGCACTGAGTTTCAGCTGCCTTGACCACCATATTCATGGCAAGGGTGAAGAGTGTAACTGAGATAGTACACCCAGTTATGATCCCCTTCCCCTGCCGGTGCCAGTCGAATGTTGTGTTCCCATAAGTGACTCTGAGTCTGAAGTTCCCGTAGTAGTTAAGGATGAGGTCCTTGATCTTACTTGGTACTTGGTGTTGGTCCAGGGTAGTCTCGATCAGCTTGTGGGGTATTGAGCCGTAGGCATTGGCAAGGTCAAACCAAAGCACAACTAGGTCACCCTTCCCTTTGTGTGCCTCCCTGATCAGCTGGGTGACAACTCCGGTGTGTTCTAGGCACCTTGGAACTCCAGGAATGCCACCTTTCTGTATCAAAGTATCAATGTAGGCATTCTTATGGAGGAAGTCCTCGGCACTGGCTGAACCAGTTTGAATTTAAACATACAACATGCTAAAACAGGCATCCATTACTCATGCCTTCAAGTATATGGTGAGCTTGTAAATTCATGCTAGAATGAGAACATACACTCCAAGGCAGGCAGATTTAATTAAAATCTTAGTTGGAGCAAGAACGCAAAAACATTTCCCAGGAATATTATGTCGATTCAGGGTTTTTTGATTTTGTTTGTTTTTTTTACACCCATCCCACATCATGTATATGTATAAGTTGGCTTTTTGACCACTCGTGATGGGAGACACAGAGCATGGCCTGTTGCCATCTGAAAAGGATCCATCACCAAAATAGGGTCATTAACAAATTCAAAATACATTTTATAAACACATTTCTGATGTCAAAACGAGTTACTTGTGTGTGAACAAAAAACAAAACAAAAAAACCAACAAAAAACAACAAAAAACCCCATAAAAAAACTGATTTTCCAGTGTTAGAGCCTGATTAAATTTTCTCGCATTAATTTTTACAATTAAACTGATAAAAACGTTTCAGAATTCATTTACAAACAGAGATTTTGATCAGTTTATTTGATGAATCACATGTAAATCTGCAAACGGGAAATGAGCCCGTGTGTGTTATGTGTGCGTATTCATATTCACTCCTACACAAACAACCCATCGTCAAGCAACTGATTCCACACATGCGCATGTGCGTACACGTGCACATACACACACGCACATGCACACATACAAAATAGCAAACCAACAAGAAGGGACAAACAATATTCATCTCTTCTCCCCTCAAGGTTGATGTTCCACAGTGGGCCCGACATCACCTTTGATACGTCAGACAGTGGAAGCAGTGACTCGAAGGAGACAGAGGGCAGCTCAGTGCAGTATCTCTAAACTGTTCCTCCCTTTCTTTGATCCTTTCATTCTTCACTCCCCCATATTTACCCTCCACTCCTGCTACTTATTTCCTTGTGCTTGTTCACTGTCACTTTGTCCTTTCCCCTGCTGCCCTTTCCTTACCTCCCGCCTACTCAGTCGCTTTCCCCTCTCATCCTCTGTCTGTCTTTACATCAGTATGCCGCCTCCGTCCTTCCCTGTGAGCGACATGTGATGTCGCCACATGAGAATGTGGACTGACATATAAAGGTTACAACCTTCTACTTTAACCTGACATTTGTCTGTGCGAGTGAGTCTGCTCGTGTGTGTGCTCGTCTGTGTCTGTTCATACGGTGCATATGTATAAGCCGTGTAATCCAATGTTAGTGTTCTGATCTTCAGGGCCCACTTGTTGACTCCATCCCCCAAACACAGAGCCTCTCTTACCACCACTTCTACAAGCATGGTGCGCTGAAATATGCTGAGTCTAAATGCTGAGGCTAAACATATCTAATGGATGAAAAGTGCTGGAGAAATGATTTTACAGTCTGAACACTGTCCACTCTATTGTGACGCAGTGGAAATTTGTTGATTGCTGTGAAGTCATATTTCAAAATGCTTTCTCTGTAAATTCACTGTATAGACATGACTGCAAGGTTACAAATGGCTGAAATAAACCAAAAGGACATTCACCTATGAAAGCCACAGGACAACATTTCCATATGCACTTCATCATTCCATAATCCACATTATATACAGAAAAATGGAGACAGATTCAGGGAATTATATCTACTACCTTCTTATTATTTAATGTCCGATGTTTGATACAACATCCTTGGGGAAGAGGGCTAGGTGTGGATGCATGGGGAAACATGTAAAATACTTGTGATGAAGTGCCAATGTTCCTGTTTTTCAGTGCTAGATATTTAAGTGATTCCCAAATAATCTACCCTTAACGACACCGAAATGGGTACTCTCGGCATTTCTTGAGGTACAACGGTGGATGAATCACGGGTGACTTTGTGCATGCTACCTGTCTGTCTTTAAGCACAGCCCGGGTCCTGTAGAGGAGAAGGAGGCGAACATCGCTGTCTCGGAGGCTGAAGTTGTTCTCCAGGATCTGCAGCACATCAATACGGGGACGCACCGGCAATTCTGCATCACTGCAAAATGGTCGCAGCCACGACAGCAGGTCATCTGAACTCACGAAGCTGTCACTAATGTGTGTGTGTGTTTGGGAGGCAGGCAGAATTAGAAGAAAAGAAGTAAAGATGAGAAGTTAGTGAGGGTGGGCCCAATATCAAAATGTTAAATGTTGACTTAAAAGACCGAATAAAGAAAAAAAAAAACAAGAAAAATCAGCTATATTATATATGTATATATAAACAAGTCTGAGTGAAAAAGAGGTACCTGTATCAGGTATGCCTGACTGAGGCGGTATGTGTGTGTGTGTGTGTGTGTGTGTGTGTGAGACTCACATTACCGCTAACATACCCGCTCTGTACGCTGTTGTGCACTGCCGTCACCATGGCTTCCAGGACCCTGAGGGGTTGTGGGTAATTTGTCACAGTGTCTGGTTGTCCACTGTAAGACAAGAAACAACACAAAAACAAAATAAATATCATCTTGCACAATAAGCTAATCAGGATTTTGGACTAACAACAATGTTGGGGGGGTTGTGAAATAAAAGAAATGTAAAATAATAATAATAAAATAAAATAAAAGATAAATCCCTTTTTCTTTTTTTTTTGCAGACAGGTGCAGTGAAACATTATTTCTGCGTGTGAACACATATTGTTTGAAAAGAACCCAGACCAGATCTCAAATGGTCCATATATTTCAGTCAAGTCAATTTTATTTGTATAGCCCAATATCACAAATTAGAAATCTGCCTCAATGGGCTTTACAGCAATGTATAAATAGTACAAATATGTGGAAGGACTGACCATGTAATGTAATTTCTTTCCTCATCTTTGTCAACATTGTCTCACTCCTTCAAACTTCCTTTCAATGGAAGTGTTAATTTTTCTAGCACCAAATGGTAGCAGCACTTAAAAGGTATTTTTGTATGCCTGTGTGAACCTTCTGCAGTGTCATTAGTGTATTTCCTGGCACGGTTGTGCTTTCTGCTGCAGCCTCTGTGTGTGTGTGTGTGTGTGTGTGTGTGTGTGTGTGTGTGTGTGTGTGCGTGTGTGCGTGTGTGCGTGCGTGCGCACGCGCGCGTGTGTGTTGCCAGAGGAGGGCCATTTTTCACAGAGACAGAGAAGGGAAAAAAAGGTAATTTCCCCTGACTCAACTCCACTTTGCTGCTGGGCTCATGTGCACGCACACATGTATACACACACACACACACACGTGCACACACGCATGCAAATGCTCATGTATGCACAAACAAACAAACACTGGTAAAAACACAAACACTGCACACATATGCAACATACAAATGATCCAGCAACAGCTGAAAAGACTATGCAGCATTTTTACATTCAATATATTCAAATTTTCTGTTCTGGGAACAACAATGACAACACGTGCACACACACACACACACACACACACACACACACACACACACACACACACACACACACACACACACACACACACACACACACACACACACACCTAACAGAGTAGCTATGACAGATACAAAAGATGGCCATTAGTGGAAGGCTCAGGTATGCCTGCTGCACCAGAGAGTGAAGGCTTACAGACAGCCTAAAACCAGCCTGGATCATTCATACCTGCCAAATGCGACGCTTCCAGAGAGCCCCGCAACAACTGCCAAACACAAACTCACAACTACACACTCGCAAACATACACAAAAAAAAAACCTCTCACACCAATATTCATAAAAATTGTATTCATAATCAGGAACACTTTGTCATTTCATTTCATGTATGCACGTACATGAAATGAAATGACATATTGTTTCCCCCAGCCCCACAGCAGTGCAACACAAAGACAAAAACACATATCCAAAAACTACAACATATATATCCAAACTAACACATCTTTCCAAACTGAAACATACATACAAACTAAAAAAAAAAAAAAAAAACACTGTCCAAGGGAACGAACACCAGCCAGGATGACTGTCGGAACTGCCGGTCTGTATGGGCTAGCAGTTAGCTTAGCCTGCCCCGCTTCCGCATCCTGTCAGACCACCCCTGGTGTTTCCTCCTCCGGCGCAGCTCTGGCAGGTCCATGGTCCTTAGGCCCACCGGATGCAGCAGATCAGGCTCCCTCAACCGATCCAATGCAAGCAATCCTAGCCGGACAACTTCGACACACCTCTCCGCACTCCACACAATGACACCAAAAACACAGTCAACGCCAGGCGAGGCCACCGCCAGACTGCCCTCGGTGTTATTGGAACTACCGGTCTGCATGGGCTAGCAGTTGCTTAGCCTGGTCCGCTTCCACATCCTGTCAGACCGCCCTCGGTGTTAACTTTTCAGGTACAGCTCCGGGCAGGGCTGTGGTCCCTGGGCCCACAGGACACAGCAGACCAAGCTCTCCCAGCTGATCCAGCACCAGCTCTCCCAGCCATCAAGCCATCAAATGAAGACAAAACTTAGTCGCAGACATGAACAAACACTGCATGGACAGTACTGGGTGAGGCTGCCGCAAACATGAATTCGAGCCGCCATCTTCCCACACCGGTATTTGGTGAGGCTGCGGCAAACGTGAATTCGCACCGCCATCTTCCCCATAAGCAAGAACATCAAGCAACAAAACACTCCAAAACATGAACAGTGGATGGAAATTGTCCAAGACATTTTTGTTATGGAAAAGTGGACATACATTTTGAGAGTCCAAGAGAATATGTTTAAAAAGAACTGGGAAAAACGGAACATTTATGGGAGAAATGACACTGACTAAATGAATGCCTAATTAAAATATTTGTTTGAATTTTGAAATATTTCCAGACAACTTATTTATTGTTATTTTTTCTTTTTTTTATTATTTCTATCGTTTGTATATTTTACTGTATTCTTTTTTGTGCTTGATGTTGCTGTACTGTTCTGTTTTTATCTTTTTAAAAATGTAATAAAAACTTAAGCGAGAAAAAAGGAACATCAAGCAACAAACTCAAAGAAAGGAAAACAAAAACTTCCAGTCCATAAATCCAAAAACAAGCACGTGCTCAAACACACACACACACACACACACACACACACACACACACACACACACACACACACACACACACACACACACACACACACACACACACACACAAACACACACACACACACACACACGTACAGAAAAGACAGTCTCTGCTGGTGTGCTCGTGTTGGAGCAGAATCAGATCTGGAGGGGAACAGCTGTATCAGGCTACAATAATTATCAACAGATAATGAATCAGTGCAGAAAGGAAGAAGGACAGCTAGTGTGTCTGTGTATGTGATTGTATGAGAGTGCACGTGTCTTTTTAACCATGTGTGAGTGGGCGCACGTGCAACTTCCCATGTGTTTCTCGGTGTGCATGTCTGTGTGTGTGTCCTATTTGCACATGCAGGTGCCATCTATCGGCACCATGCACCATTGAGCAGCTATAAAGAAGCAGGAAATGAGACACGGACACAATCGAGGAGATTGGCTCTTATTCATCAAACCAATCAGATGGCTCAGTGATATCTGGCGTGCCAGTTAGGCTGTTCTGGTCGGTCTGTGATTAACAGGTCTTGTAATTTCCTTACAATAGGGCAAAAAGGAGGAACTCATGGGATGTTATAAAAGAAAAACAAAATGATCCAACCTAAACTCTAAAGAGGTTTTGTGTGCACGTCAGAGAAAGCAAGTTAACTTAACCCCTCTCCTGATATGTGGAGTTACTCATTCCTCTTTAGGTTTTTAGTTAAAGAAACAAAACAGTTTAGAAATCAAAAAGTCAGGGCGTCAGGGTAGCATAGCGATCTATTCCGTTGCCTACCAACACGGGGATCGCCGGTTTGAATCCCTGTGTTACCTCCGGCTTGGTCGGGCATCCCTACAGACACAGTTGGCCATGTCTGCAGGTGGGAAGCCAGATGCGGGTATGTGTCCTGGTCACTGCACTAGCGCCTCCTCTGGTCAGTCGGGACACCTGTTCAGGGGGGAGTGGGAACTGGGGGGAATAGCGTGATCCTCCCACATGCTACGTCCCCCTGGCGAAACTCCTCACTGTCAGGTGAGAATAAGCGGCTGGTGACACCACATTTATCGGAGGAGTCATGTGGTAGTCTGCAGCCCTCCCCAGATCAGCAGAGGGGGTGAAGCAGCAAACGGGACGGCTCGGAAGAGTGGGGTAATTGGCCGGGTACAACTGGGGAGAAAAAGGGGGAAAAAATCCAAAAAAAAGAAAAGAAAAAAAAAAGAAATCATAAAGTCTATTGCGCTTGAAATTCAGCAGCACCCCAGAGACAGCCGAAGAGCTTGCAGGGCTTGGGCGAGTCCATTCTCACTTGGTCTTAAATTCAGAATGAGGGACGATGCCAACAAAATGCCCTGAGCCCAGCTCCCAAAGGCTTCTACCTACTTAAACTCTGTGCATTTGTCTTCACATTACTTCCTCCAACTTGTTGGGCTTTAAGGTCATCCATAAAGCATGGAACATCTTCAAATAGCAAGTGAAAGAGACCAGGTCGGCAGGGTGTTTCCTTGCCCATTTTTGGATGGCACTGTCCCTTTTCATTTTTTGAAAATAGAATAAAAACGGCTTTATCTGGGGGTGCTTTTAAGAATGGGGAAAAATACATCTTACCACTCTCTCTTGTGCTAAAGCACATCTACATGTAACTTAACAAGACATGTATGGGACATTGTGTGTGGATCCTGATGTTCTCTGACAGTGTGTGACTGTGTGAGGACATAAAACACCCCAAAATAAAAGGCAAAGAGGAATACTATCAGCTGTCCTTTCAACTTGAATGTCCTCTTGCATTTATATGCATGTGTTAATGTGTGTGTGTGTGTGTGTGTGTGTGTGTGTGTGTGTGTGTGTGCGTGTCTTTCTGATGCCCTCTCCTTTGAACCAGTATTGTGCTTGTTAATCCGGGGGGGGGGCGTACTAAAGATACAAAGCAGAGTACCTGAGTGCTGCCACCACTCTCTCGACTGCGTCATGTAGTACAGTTTGGACAGACAGGTGTAATGGTCCCACAGCCACATCCAGCAGCTCTGCGATTCTTTCCAGTGGTTGTCCATCTGTTGCCATGGTGACTACGAGCTCGTGGACCTTTGACCTTTCAGAGCGGGACAGGTCATAAGCATGGCTGTAAGCCTGCAACTTCTCCTGAAAAAAAAGGGACAGAACGAGAGAGGTGGTGATCTGTGTTGCCTAAACAAATGACCTGACAGGAGAGAGAGACAGAGAGAGGGATCAAAGAAAGAAAGACCGATTTGACTTTGCTTTACTTGTTTTTCTCTTCTAACAAAAAAGGCAAAGAGACTATACCTGGAGAGGTTTTACACATGCGTTATATGTGTATACTCATTTTGTGTACACTTCATGTGAACTGTTACTACGTGACGTGTAATACTATGTGTAATACATTTGTATATGTGCTGTTGTAAAATGTATATGCGGAGTGTGCTCAGTGTGTACTGTGTGTGTGTTTTCCTGGGAGACATGTTCTAACACAAAATCTAAAATGTCCCGCGGGTACGGCAGCACTACTATACACACTATTTTATTTATTTATTTATTTTTGATTCCCTCCCCCCCTTTTTTTTCTACCCAATTATACTTGGTCAATTACCCCAATCTCCCGAGCTGTCCCGGTCTCTGCTCCACCCCCCCTGCCGATCCGGGGAGGGCTGCAGACT
This sequence comes from Lampris incognitus, assembly GCF_029633865.1. Taxonomy (NCBI): domain Eukaryota; kingdom Metazoa; phylum Chordata; class Actinopteri; order Lampriformes; family Lampridae; genus Lampris; species Lampris incognitus. The sequence goes on from NC_079225.1 coordinate 25,460,380, forward strand.
ACCACATGCCCCCTCTGATACATGTGGAGTCACCAGCTGCTTCTTTTCACCTGACAGTGAGGAGTTTCACCAGGGGGATGTAGCGCATGGGAGGATCACGCTATTCCCCCCAGTTCCCCCTCCCCCCTGAACAGGCGCCCTGACCGACCAGAGGAGGCGCTAGTGCAGCTACCAGCACACATACCCAAATCCGGCTTCCCACCCGCAGACACGGCCAATTGTGTCTGTAGGGATGCCCTACCAAGCCGTAGGTAACACGGGATTCAAACCAGCAATCCCCGTGTTGGTAGGCAACGGAATAGACCGCCACGCCACCCGGATGCCTAAAACACTGTATTGTCCTTAACAGATAGAACTGTTAAAATTTTTTAAAAACCATTCAACTTTTTAGCTCTCAAGGATTGCAAAGTACCACCTGGCCAAGGTCTTGTCATCGGAGAAATGTTTCATGGTAAAAAAAAAAAAAAAAAATCACAGAATGTTGCCTTTCTGTGATTTTCTAACCTGGATTATTGAGCATGCATAACGACATCATGGTAGAAATGTTTGAAGAAATAAAAGAAAAAAAAAACAAAAGACTTTAAATGAGGTACTCTTACAGCAGGTACCCCTACAGTATGATGAATTCTATAAATCAATTCAACTCTGTAGTGGTCTTTAATCTGTCTGGAGGTAGGTCTTTTTTTGTTTTTGCAACCAAACATTGATCAAAGCAGGCTGAATCAGTTCATCTGGATACAACGTTCATTAACAGAAACGTTTCATCACTCATCTAAGTGTCATCTTCAGTCTAAACTGACTGCTGGTACTGCAGGTGGGAAGGCTGCAATCACATTATTGTAAGAGTGTGGCCACTCTTTCAAGGATGAAGATGTGCGCATCCTTGATAGGGAAGAACACTGGTTTGAACGAGGAGTCAAAGAAAGAGGTCATCTATGTGAAGAGGGAGCGACCATCCCTGAACTGGGGGGGGGGGGCTAAGAGTATATCTGTCGTCATCTTACAATGCTGTGATTGCAAACATTCACAAATCCTCTGTGAATAGCACACATGGCCATTGAAACTCTACTTAATGGTTACACCCATATTTGCATATGAAACTGGTTGCTGGTTTCGGTCGTTATGCGACTGTATTGTACTGTATTGTTACAGTACGCAGATGACTGTGCAGTTGTGGCCCACACATCCGAGGCACTACAAGCTACCCTTGCAGCTGCTGCAAGGGCATATGGTAGGCTGGGGCTCTCTATAAATGTGGCAAAGACTGAAGTAGTATGCCAGTGGGCATCTACTCCTCCATCTCATTCACCAACCTTCAACATCTCTGACAAACCACTTGCAACAGTGGAATCCTTCAAATACCCGGGCAGCTTCCTCTCTGACGACTGCAGCATCAACAGGGAGATACAAAACCGGATTAAACAAGCGTCATCCTCTTTTGGCAGACTTAGGAGAAGGGTCTTTCAAAACAAAGACCTCAACCTCCACACCAAAATATCTGTCTACTTGGCAGTTGTCATCACGACTCTCCTCTACAGCTGTGAGGCGTGGACCCTGTACAGCCACCACCTCAGGACGCTTGAGGCCTTCCACATCAGATGCCTACAATGCATCCTGAGGATAACCTGGCGTGACCGAGTGCCCCATACTGAAATACTCTGAAAGACCAACTGCATCAGCATGGAGGCTACCGTCACCCAGCACCAACTTCGATGGCTCGGTCACGTCATCAGGATGCCAAAGGAGCGCTTACCGCGTAAAGTGCTGTATGGCCAGCTACATCTTGGCCACCGCTTGGCAGGGGGCCAGAAAAACGGTACAAAGACCAGCTGAAGACCATCATAAAAAAGTGCGGCCTGAACCCGAGCCAGCTGGAAGACACTGCCGCCCAACGCTCCATCTGGCGGCAGCTCTGTCAACAAGGGGTGCAAAACCTCGAGAAGGACCACGGTGATCGACGGACCAGAAGACGTCTGAAGAGACATGAAGCCAGTACCACACCAACACCCCCAGTCAGTGATTTCACCTGTTCTGTCTGCAGCAGACATTGTGGATCGCGGATTGGGCTTTACAGCCATAAGAAGACTCACAAGTGACAGAGGCAGGATTGTCATCATCGGACACGACGGACAACCTAAAGCCAACTGTATTGTTTATAAGGGTGGGGATAGCTGCTGTAAGCTGAGACTGAGGATGTCACTTAGTTGAGTGATGAAACGTTTCTTGTCAATAAACGTTGTAGGCAGATGAACTGATTCAACCTTCTTTGACTTTCTTACCTGGATTATTGAGCATGCATAAAGACAAACCAATAACTGACTTTGCAGACTATTATGGAGCCTAATCTACTGGAAGCAATACCTGTTTTAGGCTACTAACCCCTAAGCTTTTAGCAGTTGAGAAAGGCTCTTAACACATAACACAACTATCACGTTCTTTCACCAGTGTACATCCAACGACAAAATTGGGGACAATTTTCAATCTTCCTACGGCTGTCATTTGATCACAGTCCCCCTCTGTATAGAACTGTTCTGAACTCTCTGTCTGCAGTGTGTAATTTGCTGTCCTCATCGCAGGTCAGGATGCCTGTGGTAGACTCATTTCTGAGCTGGGATCATTACCAGCAGCCAGTCTGGTACACTTGATAAATGACTACAGTATAGCCAAACTGAACCTACGGGGTTATTTTCTATCTATCTTTCTCTACCTATCTGCCCTTTCCTGTTTCTGATTTCCTTTTTATCTGTTTCTAAGGATACAATCACCTCCAACGGGAGGGTTGTGAAACATTTGATGGGTAAGTTGTGTGTATATGTGTGTGTTTGTGTGTGTGTGTGTGCCTACGTGTGAATTAAGTTTTGCCATTCTAGCTGACACAGTTTAATGCGTGCAGGGTGTAACAGGTCAGGCACGTAGTCTAAGCACTGGCAAGGTACATGGCCAATATTGCTAACTTATCCAAAGCAGTGTGTGTGTGTGTGTGTGTGGGGGGGGGGTTGTCAGAGATTACCCTTGCTCATGGGTATCCTGATTGCATAGCAACACTCAGCTCACAAAATTGTGATGTTGTCTATGGCGGATCTCTACCTTCACATTCATAATTTGGGTTTGTACATCCTCAAGAAGCCAGACAAGCGCGTGTGAGCGTACGCGCACGCGCGTACGCTCACACACACACACACACACACACACACACACACACACACACACACACACACACACACAGAGCAACAAGGTGACAATGGGGTAAGTCAGTGTGACTTTGCCTAATGAGATACGGCATGGTATATAGGGCCATACGGTCAGGGTTTATTTGAAACAGCAGCCCGTAGATTTACATTAATATACCCTTGACTGGTCCCAGTGAGCCTGGGAAGAGCTTAGTAGAGCAGAACCACCGCAACCTACACATATCACACAAACAATCATGCATGAACACACACACACACACACACACACACAATAACACACAAGCATGCATGCAGCCATACACGCAACAAAATATACAGTAACCAATCTTTGTTTCCAAACAGACAAGCTCTTTGCTACTAAAAGGTGACCTTTATGGCTTACAAGAGAACAGAATGTACAGTATGAGTGAAATGTGTGTTTGTGTGTGTGTGAGTGCATCTACATTTTCATACCCTCAATAATATTTTCAGGACTTTTGATCAATGTTATCATTTCCAAGGTGTTTTCTATAACTGGAAAAATACTTAATAAATTACAATGTCTTCAAGGATGCGTGGGAACCCTAAGAAAGCGTAGCTTTAGTGAGCCACATGATGGGCTCAGCTGGGACTATATTTCAGAGAGGAAAGACAGATTTATCAAAGGGTAACACAACATCGGCACCATGGCTGTTAGCATATTAGTTCTTATAAAGTTATAACAAGGGCGTCCAAGTGGTGTGGTGGTCTATTTCGTTGCCTACCAACATGGGAATCACAGGTTTGAATCCTCATGTTACCTCCAGCTTGGTCGGGCATCCCTACAGGCACAATTGGTCATATCTGCGGGTGGGAAGCCGGATGGGGGTATGTGTCCTGGTCACTGCACTAGTGCCTCCTCTGGTCGGTCGGGGCGCCTGTTCAGGGGGGAGGGGGAACTGGGGGGAATAGTGGGATCCTCCCATGCGCTACGTCCCCTTGGTGAAACTCCTCACTGTCAGGTGAAAAGAAGCGGCTGGTGACTCCACATGTATCGGAAGAGGCATGTGGTAGTCGGCAGCCCTCCCCGGATTGGCAGAGGGGGTGGAGCAGCAACCCGGGACCGCTTGCAACAGTGGGGTAATTGGCCGGATACAATTGGGGAGAAAAAAATCCCCCCCCTCCCCAAAAAAAAAAGGTGTAACGAGCTGTTAAGAAAGAGGGATTGGCAAATGGTATGCAAAAGTCCCATTTATTTTTCTGTAGATGAAACACACATCAAATGGATGCGGATATGCTCTGAGTGACAACAAAGTGACACCATCTCTTTACAGGCTTGTCTATTTTGATCTGTAGTTTTTATTCACATCGCCATACAACAGAAGTCAGCACTCAGGGAGAGATTACACAGTGCCGCTTAAAACGTCCCTTTATGAAAATAAAATAAACAAATGGAAAATGTGCAGTAGTTGTGGTGTACCTGCTGGCTGTTCTTGAGTGACAGGATCAAGGCGTGGCCAAGAGTCTCCAGGTGAGCCTGCGACTGCTGCAGGTGGGCCAGGGCCTGATCGAAAGTCAGCCCCGCTGGCTTGGTTCCCTCCTGCGCTGTGGTGTCATCGCTTCCCCTCTTTCTGCTTTTGTCTCCCAGCTGGCGCAAGACTTTGGTGGCTCGCTTTATGACCTCCGCCCGTGTCTGGACGCTCAGCTGGAGCAGTGAAAGGAAGGCAAAGAGAGAGGAGAGGTAGGCGTGGCGTGAGACGGGTGGGGGAGGAGAGGAAAAAGGAAAGCACAGGGGAAGGAAAGGTGTTGAAATCATAAGGAGAGAAAAGTGGAGATGGGGCATGGAGGGGTAAGAGCCGTAAAATTCCTCTTAACATCAAGAGTGGAACAGACACAGAGGTTTCAGATCTGTCAGCCCAAACAGAGTGAGACCAAAGACTGTTCTACGCCACTAGCTACACACACACACACACACACACACACACAAACACACACACACACACACTAGGGATTTCACAGAATAGTTGACTAATCGTTCATCTGTGGTTTTAGCACTGTGCAGTAATAAAGCAGTGCCAATGCATCTACAGCAGACAGGCAGCTGGGGGTGTCATAGTTGTCATGGATGTCGTGGATGATCTAATCTTTTTGCATGTTAACCAGGAGTGCAGGATGAGTGTCATAAATAGGGAGGACATTGGGGGCGAGAGTGAGTTGTCTAGGCAGATATTAAATATTTTGCATACCACCATGCACTTTCCTTATCACGTTTCATTAAGGGAAGTTTCGCATTTCTGTTTATACTAGCCATTTGTATTTTTGTTGTTGTTGATTTTTTCCCCAGTTGTATCCGGCCAATAACCCCACTCTTCCGAGCCATCCTGGTTGCTGCTCCACCCCCTCTGCTGATCCGGGAGGGCTGCAGACTACCACATGCTTCCTCCGATACATGTGGAGTCACCAGCCACTTCTTTTCACCTGACAGTGAGTAGTCTCGCCAGGGGGATGTAGCGCATGGGAGGATCACGCTATTACCCCCAGTCCCCTCCCCTCCACCGAACATACACCCCGACCGACCAGAGGAGGCGCTAGTGCAGTGACCAGGACACATACACACATCGGGCGTCACACCCGCAGACACGGCCAGTTGTGTCTGTAGGGACGCCCGACCAAGCCGGAGGCAACACGGGGATTCAAACCAGGATCCCCATGTTGGTAGGCAACAGAATAGACCGCTACGCTACCCGGACGGCCCTTTGGCATCTGCATTTTTCTCTTTACACTAGCCACTTGGGCAGAATGTATGCTAATAATCTGAATAGTGTATCTACGACAGTTCATTCTGCTGTGTCAATGTGCCATTCACTATTACTAATGTTTACTGCAATAAACCAATACATTCATAAACATTATGCGACCTGTAGACATTCGTGTTTATTGGCGAGATTGCTAAAGTGGTTTCCCAAGTTACACCTGAAGTTGATGTTGTATTTCCAACTGTTTGAGCATGTCATCATAGTCGGCTATTCACAACTTTTGAGATGGCCTTCTAACTATCGAAGGTGGACACAATTTTGGTTGTTGTTGAACATAGATTTGTTTGAACAATCATTTTCTACATAATGCCATGTTGAATAAACAGAATTTAAAGTATTTAGAGAAGGAAAAACTCCCACAATCCCTGTGTTTCCGTTTAACGAATGACCGTGTTAACTGGCCACTTTAGTGACGGTACATGCCGAAAACACGAACGGATCATGTAGTGTCCCCCTAAAAACATTTAATTTACTTTAATCAATTTTAAATACACACTCATTTGTGTTTAATATCTATGCAAGAAAGCAGTTGTGTTCATACGGCAGTCAAACTTGCCAGGGGTTTAATCCAATCAGATTGCAGCTCATTTGTAAACAGCCTCTCAGAGCCAGTCGAGGACTTTGCTATTCATCTACCACCTGGTTGGTCCCGCTTACATTAGTTAACCCCTAACTATTGTATCTGAGGCCTTTTTTTTTTCTTTTTCTGATTTTTCTCTTTTTCTCCCAATTTAGTGGCCAATAGCTCCCTATTTTAATTCAAACACTCACCCTCATACTGCATGCGTTCGCCAACTGCATCTCTTCGGCCGGCAGTCTCGAAGGAGATGCCTCGCCTTTTTGACGAGAACTGATCGTCATTGTTGGGTGAAAAAAAAACAACAATTTATCTCCTGCGATCAATCGACTACTTGACTACTTTTTGGGAGCAGTTGATGACACTAAACTGGAACAGTCGTGAATGCCTTAACACACACATACACACACACACACATGCACGCACCTCTTACTCAAACATTCTTTATATTTCTGTTCAGACTCACAGCATTCCTCTCTGTCATGCGTGGATGATCACTCAGTCTCACGAAGACAGCAGATAAATTGTCCTTCAAGTGTGTGTGTGTGTGTATCTCCTTCAAACAACAGGACATAGTGTTCAAAGCTATCAACAGGCAAAAAGTCACCCAGGACTTGAAAATGGGTTGGACATGGAGCATGTGAGGATGCTCCCACTAAGAAGTGGTGTCCGTACCCCACTGTGGGCCCTCGAGGGAGAAGGATCGATCTCTTCGGGGGGCCATCAAGGGTCCAAAAGGTCAAGGACAATCGGTTCATAGAGAGAGAAAGGGATCAAGATTTGCTCTTTGAGGGCTTTGGGAGAGATCGAGAAAGGAAGGATAGGGAGGATAGGGTGGGGGCTGTGGGGGGTGGTGGGAGGTGTTGTTGGAGCGATGGGTTTGTTTGTTCATTCCCACTGCGCTAATCTTTGGGTTAAAAGCACAGCGGGGAGGCAATGCCTACTGAGAGTCAGAGTTTAATTGGCCCTGAAGTAGAAGGGGATCAATTAGCTCTCTGACAGTCACTGGGTAAAAGAATGAGAAAAAAAGGCAAAAATGGGATAGACAGAAAGAAAGGTAGGGAAGGAGAAGAAAGGGTGGCCATTTAACAGTAAAAGAAACCAGCATGATACTACTGATAAGGGGGCACAGTGGCATTTCCTGTACTCAACAGGACTATTTTGTGCAGTGATTATATGGTTGACATATCATGTAGAGTTTTACAATTACCTTTTCTTCATAAATCACGAGGGGTATATGCTTTGAAGCGACAGAATGGGGATTCGGGTTGGAGTAATATATTTAGCATTGGCAAGAACTTTTTGATGTCCTAAAAATTGAGCTGAAGGCAAGATGGACGACGGGTTGGAGGATGAAACAGAGGGGAGAAGAGGAGTGCCACTGTGATTTAGCGGTTTGAAATCTCCACAAGCCTTCGCCTCAACAGTGGTATGAATCCTGTCTATGTGGCTGCTTCCAGCTGGCTACATTCTTTGCCACGATTACACCTTGTTGGTCTGTCTGCTTCTCTCCCACTGGCCCCGGTTACAGGCAATGACAGAAAATAGAGCCTCCTTCATGCTCAACCCCGCTGCACTTCTCTCTCCTCTGGTCTGTCAAACTAATACTATTTAGAGGGGGCAAATAAAAGAGTTAGTCTCAAAGTCTCAAAACTTTTAGGTAAAAACAGCAACCAAATAAAAACAGTGTTTTTCCTCTGTTATGCTCCATCAATCTAGACCAGGGGTTGGCGACCTCTTGGATGTCCCGTGCCACTTTTCAAAGTTAAAAAAAAAAATCACAGACCGGAGTGCCAGTTTTTTTTTTATAATGAGCATTCATCTATTTATTTATTTACTGCTGCAGCTTGTCTCCCCATTTAGATTATGCATGCCAAAATACACACACACACACACACACACACTTTATTATTTGTGCACAATCTCTTGGGCATAAAAGAAAATCAATGCAGTCTTACCGATTTAGTGCGACCCTTGTTTGTCGCAATATCTGGTAACCACTGCTAAACGTAGAGCGTCATTTACATCCACACTCTCGTCAAGAGCTACGCTGAATACCGACGCATCTTTCAAAGCAAGAGTTTGCTGGTGCCTTATGTTTTCAGCCATGTCTGTAATGTGCCTCTTTACAGTTAACGCAGAAACGGGCTTTTCGTTGATCCTGTTGACGATCGTGTCTTTGGTAACCCATCAAATATGACCTATGAACTGCTGAGGAAAGCCTCGTTTATATTCTCTCCATCGGAGAATGGCTTCCCGTGTGAAGCAATGCACCGTACGACTTTATAGCTGCCCTCTGTGGTTCTTGGAGGCACATCGGGTTGTAAACCCGCTGCTTTGCTTCCCGTACTGGGCCGCTGCCCTCTTGATTGATTCAGCTTTATCAGCCTTATCTCTGACGTTTTTCTCATACCTTGTTTTAAAATGACGTTTCACACTTAAAGTTCGACACAGTTTTGCAGCAGAGAGTGCACACAGCTCGGTCCTTTTGCGAAATAAATCTGAATTTGTTTGTGCAAGACGGCTGAAGAGGTGAATATTAGACAATATTGCTTCTGCCATCATCAGCTGTTCTTGACATAAAGGAAAAAAGAAAGCTAGCTAGCTATGATGTTTTCACTACCGCTGTAATGCTGCACTCGTGGGCAGATCAGAAGGAGGAGGGGGACGATAGACACGTTACTTGTACGCGCTTTCTTGCTGTCAAAAAAATAATTATTTCAGTATTATTCTAAATAGAATTGTTAGTTTAGTTCACCATTAGGCTATGTTTTTTAATAAAAAATGTATTAAAAATGTTTTTTTATTGAATTGCTCTGCATGTCCATGTTAGTGGCCTCACGTGCCACCGTGGGCATGCATGTCATAGGTTGCCGACCCTGATCTAGACTTACATGACTGGCAGCCTCAGAGGAGAAGGTGATGCCATCCAGGAAGTGGACAGCATCATCAGGGACCAGCCTGTCTAGGTACTTGGCACAGGTGTCATAGGCGTGGAGGAACTCTTGGTCTGTCTGTGGGGGTCTCTTCAAGATCTGGGGATCCCCTTTCCAGAACAGCTTCTGGAGCCACACTTTATGAACAGCACTGGGGGAGACTGTTGCCCCTCCTCCGCCAGGCACAGGCAGTCGGTTGGCTAGCTTTGAGACGGACAGCACGTTCTGACTGGTCAATACCGGCCCCAGAGCTGACAGCGGATCCGACGATTCATCAGTCAATTTATGATAGTCCAGCCCTGAGAGAGAGAGAGAGAGAGAGAGAGAGAGAGAGAGAGAGGTCAAGCTTTGTCGCTCTATATTCTGTATTTTCTGATTTTCAGGACACATCTATCGATAAGTCAAAACTCAATGATGTAGTAAAGATGACTTGACTTAAATTTCACCAAAAAGGGCAGCTTTTATGTTAAGTACAGCAGGTATTAAACCTGCAAAACTGTATGCATCATATAAAACATCCAATTCAAAAAATATTTGACTCTACAGAACAGGAATACAAAAGCATGATGTGTACATCCACCCATCCATCCATTATCCAAGCCGCTTATCTGAATTCGGGTCGCGGGAGGCTGGAGCCTATCCCAGCAGTCACTGGGCAGCAGGCGGGGAAACACCCTGGGCAGGCCACCAGCCCATCACAGGGCCGACCCATTCCCACCTAGGGACAGTTTAGTATGGCCGATTCACCTGACCTACATGTCTTTGGACTGTGGGAGAAAACCGGATGATGTGTACAATTCAAGCAAAAGAGGCATCTCCAAGCATTGTGCGTATAAGCAGATCTACTGACACATCGAGGGAGAATGTATGGCTTAATAATGTCTGAATAGCCTAACCTTGACGCTACTTGACACCAGTAACTCACTTTTCAAAGACACTGAAACATAAAATAAAATATTCAGGCAATAAATATTACATTCGTAATATTAAGGGGCAAAACCATATTGTATTTCTGAAACAAATTACTTTTTTTCCCTTTTTTTTTTTTTAGCAAATATAAAGTCCTTTAGCCCAGAAGTTGCTTCTCATCCTACTGCCTTAAGGGCGAGGGTAGCCCGAATGCTGTGCTTGATTTTTTTTCCAACACACAAGTAAATAAGGGGTTTGATCTCATGCCCCATCTGTGGAGGTTGGCGAAGCAGGGGGGGGTCATCCCTTGTCTTAAGCCTATTTAGGGTAGACCACTCCTGCAGCTGCCGTGTGGGATTTTGGCTTCACGACACTAAATGGATTTCACTGAGAATCTCACAAAGCTTCTGTTAGAATTGAGTCTGCTTGTCGGATCAATTGTTGCCCCAGGTGGGCCTGGGTACTCAGGGGAGCACAACAAGAATGCTCATCCACTGAGTAAAAAAAAAAAACTACCAAAAAAACCACAAAAAAAAAACAAACCCTGATATGATATAGAAGATAACTAATGTGTTCAATATACCATTACACATACTGCACAATATGGCTAAAGCACAGGAAATAGATGGCAACAGGATGTCATAAACAACTCATCTCCATGTGGTAGGGTGGGGTCTGTTTATGTGCCTGCGTCTGCCGGTGCAGGTGTGTATGTCTGAGTGCCTTTGTGCATGCTATATCCCCAAGCACCCAAGCATCTCCAATACAGTCGACATGCGCATATGTGTGTGTGGGTGTGCGTGTGCATCTGTACTGCGTATGATTCATCTCCAGTGTCATCAGACAGACACATTAATGTGGCAGCACCAGAGTCCACCCGGGCTTTAAATATTTAACACTTGTCTGCCTGTGGGCACAGCTCTCTGTCAACACGGGTGTGAACCACACAAAAGAATCTACACATTAACGCAAATGCAGACACACATCCGTCCGCATGCATTTATGTATACACACACACACACACACACACACACACACACACACACACGCACAGTCAGACATACGCACGTACGCGCACGCACACACACACACACACACACACACACACACACACACACACACACACACACACACACACACACACAGAATACCCAAAGACCACACTAAAAAATCCAAACACACAGAAGGGCAGAAGCAAACACACACGTAGATAAGACTTATACATGCTTACATGTACACAGAGCCCCTCTCTCAGCCCCCCCTTCCCCGACACCCTCCTCTCTCTGAACCCCACACCGAGGCATCTTGCCCCTCTGTCCTGTGAGGGCCGTCTCAGATAGTCAGGTGATACCGCGTCTGCGATGGCGCTGAACCGCAGACAGTCACCAGCTGTCCGCCTGCCTCTCTATGGGTGCGAGTGCCCCCACTGTTTGTGTGGGTAAGTGTTTGCACATAGTTGTTTAATCACAGGAACCACATGTGCGTGGGAGCCTGCTTGTTTCTTTGGGCCTGATAGAATGTGTGTCTGTGCAACATACATCTGAGTTTGTGGTAATCCACTCTAAGAAGCCCAACTTTGTAAACCACCACTGAGCGTATGTACTATATGCACTGTAGGTATGTTTATAATGTGTTGTACAACTGTCTGAGTCCTTATATTGATTCATTAAGGTTTACAGGCCATCTATATGCTTTCATAAGTATCTGATTATAAAGACTTATTGACTGAGGTTATAAAAGTGCTACCAGCCATCAGTGGGTGAATCTGTCTTATTATGCATCTGAAAGGCATGGGGTATTTAGTGTCTTATAAAGCTTTATAAAACCCTGTGCATTTATAAAGCTTAAAGTGAAATGAAATAATACAAAATATTTTTTTAATATTAATATAAATTATATATATTATATGATATATAATATGAGATATATATATATATATATATATATCATATCATATAAAACTGTATTAATATAAAAAAAATCGCTTCTATGCACCCTATGCATTGCCTTTGTGCACTGCCTGTTGACACCTATGTCCTATCATACCTGAACCTAGTTTTTTAACACTTACTTGCATTGTCGCCTCCTGACTAGATCCGTGCTTGTGTTGTATTAACTCAGATGTACATCGTTTTGGATAAAAGCGTATGCTAAATGAAATTGTAAATACCTCTTCATAACATTTCATAAAGCACTATAAATGTATTCTATATCTTCATAAATGACTATTCATGTATTTTTGAAAATTTTTAGAAAGGTGATCAATTTTAGTGTCTGACAATATGTACTGTGACAACCCTAAATTACAAAGTACAACCCAAGAAATGATGCACATAGCAATATGAGATTGACAAACTAATTTCTTTAACATCACCCATGTTTGCTGACTAGCTACTAATTCTGTTTGTAGGGCTGCCACTGTACTCTGAACTACTGGTGCGTTACGCCAGATACATAAAGAGCCACATACATAAAGAGTAACTGGCTACCGCCACGTCCTCAAAAATAAACTTATGTTTGAACACGTGAAAAGCCGCTGGAACTGAGGATGGAAATATGCCACTAGCTGGTCGCCTGACTTTGTTAAGCCATGCCCATTAAAAACTTCATATTGGGTGTCGGGGTGGCGTGGCGGTCTATTCCGTTGCCTACCAACACGGGGATCGCCGGTTTGCATCCCCGTGTTACCTCCAGCTTGGTCGGGCATCCCTACAGACACAATTGGCCATGTGTGCATGTGGGAAGCCGAATGTGGGTATGTGTCCTTGTCGCTGCACTAGCGCCTCCTCTGGTTGGTCGGGGTGCCTATTTAGGGGGGAAGAGGAACTGGGGGAGAATAGTGTGATCCTTCCATGCACTACGTGCCCCCGGTGAAACTCCTCACTGTCAGGTGAAAAGAAGCGGCTGGCGACTAAGAGGGGGTGGAGCAGCGACCAGGATGGCTCGGAAGAGTGGGGTGATTGGATAGGTACAATTGGGAAGAAAAAGGGGGGAAAAACTGGATTGATAGTTTTAAGAAGTTAACAGACTTTTTTTATGGCTTGGATAATTATTAATTTTATTGTACCTTTATATATTTCATTGATTATTCATTTATTTCAATGTCTATTTATTTGATTTTGTTGTATTTGGTCTTCCATAAGAATGTGTGCACTAGTGTGTAAGCATTACTGTAACACCATTATGCCAGTGTGTATGTTCGTTTCTACGTACTGCCTCTCAAGCAGTGTATTTACTTATGTTTTAAGGCCTTTGCACACAAAAAAAAAAACAAAAACAAAATAAAAACAAACAGAAAGAAAGAAAAAAGAAAAACATAAAAAAACCCAAATACGACCTCTGTTTTGTCCAACTGATTTACGCATTACTACTGAACAGATTTTTCCATTCCATTTCATTATCCAAGCCACTTTTTCCCAATCGGGTCATGGGATGCTGGAGCCCATCACAGCAGTCATTGGTTGGCAGGTGGGGGGACACCGTGGACAGGCAGCCAGTCCATCACAGGGCCCACAAACAAACACACACACACACACACACACACACACACACACACACACACACACACACACACACACACACACATACACACACCTAGGGACAATTTAGTGTGGCCAATCTCCTGACTTACATGTCTTTGGACTGTGGGAGGAAAAGGGAGAACCCGGAGGAAACACGCAGACACGGGGAGAACATGCAAACTCCCCACAGAGGACGACCTGGGATGACCCCCAAGGTTGGACAACCCCAGGGTTTGAATCCAGGACCTTCTTGCTGTGAGGCGACTGCACTAACCACTGAGCCACCATGCTGCCCACCACTGAAAATATTGTCAATCGTAAGCCTTTTCACATTACTTTTGGTTTTCTGGGGGCGCTGTGATTTTCCACATCAGTCAATAAGCACTCAGAGACTTTTGAGAGCTCTTAGGCCATGATGATGAAAAAAAAAGCATATGTCAAATTCAGACTTGGTTTACATTGGGCTTAAATCTCGAGGTTCCAGGGCTGGTTGCACCAGTTGTTTGCAAGCCGTTAGTTGTCACCTAAGTATTTACGAAGTCAGAATTTACACCACACCAAATAACAATGGCCTGCACCACCCCTAATTATTACTAAGAACTGAGTTGTAATTAAATTCTCATACATACCAACTAGGAGGTGTAGTCATTGGAAATAACCTGCAGACAGCAGTAACGTTTTATCATGGCAACAACAATAACAGCACCAATAGACTAAAGTTAATGTGGTCTACTAGAACAGGCATCTTGACGCTTATGAGTCAGAGGTCTGTGTGTTTGTGTAATGGGTTGTGTGTGTGTGTCTGACTGCATTTTAATAAGTGGTGTTTGTTTGTGTATTTGTGTGTGTGTGTTTGACTGTGTCTGAATGTGTGTGTGTGTGTGTGTGTGTGTGTCAGTGGTTAAAGGTCTGGCGTTATCAGGGGCAGAAGGAGGAAGTGAGGCGTGAAAGCAGAGCTGCCACCCAGCTGACCTTTATTGAACTTCACTGAGAAGTGACACCGTACATGGCAAAGTCAGAACACACGACGCTTGCTGGAGGTGGCATTCTGGGCATGATGTCTTTAAAGAGGGTGCTGCACTTCGTCACCCTACAGAACCTGTGTAAGGAAGACTGACAGCTGACATCTTTCACTATTCTTGTACAGGGGGATGTGAGTGGATTTTTTTTCTGGTTTGCGGTTATTTAGCTTTATATATGTTAATGGGAGTTTGGCAGGGAGAAAGGGGGGGAGAGAAAGAGAACAAACAAACTCTCTGACAACAAACTGTGCCTGTCGGTGCGTGTTGTGTGCTCTTTCTTGTTTATATGGGGCCATCTGGGTTTCAACTTGCGTACTTGTTTCCGTCTGAATGTGGCTGTTCATATTTTTGTCTGAGTCTCTTTGTCTGTTTCACATGAACATTTGAATAGTCTTGTTTCCCTCTTCTCTTTTAGGTCTGGTGAATCAGCCACACTAAATTGTCCCTAGGTATGAATGTGTCAGTCCTGTGATGGACTGATGGCCTGTCCAGGGTGTCTCCCCGCCTGCCACCCAATGACGGCTGGGATAGGCTCCAGCATCCCCATGACCCTGAGTAGGATAAGCGGTTTGGATAATGGATGGATGTTTCTCTCTTTGTTACTATAGGGTGTTCTAATAGAAGTGGTGAATTAAGAGTATCTAATGGACAGTAATGACCTCAAAATCTGTATGAGTCAAAAGTCATTCCAAGATCTATTCCATTTAAAGTGTCTATGATAGACTGTGATTCACACTGAAGGCCCATTTCACTGTCAATATTAGAGAGCATTTGACATTTAACAAGGCAACTATCACTTTAACACACAGCTAAGCTGTGCCCACATACATTTCAGAGACAGTGACCAAAAAAAAAAAGAAAAGTAAATTGCAGTCCTTGTCTTACCGTTGGCTATAGTGCGGAGCTTCTTGAGCAGCTTGACATGGGAACCGGGTTTGATAAAGTCCGTCACATAGGGCTCACAACCGGCAGCCTCCAGCAAGGTGTAGTAGGACAGCAGGCGACCCAAGTCTGTGCCCTCCACACTGGGCAGGACATACTTGGTCATGTGAATGTAAAAGGCCTGGGGGTCATTCTTAAGAGTCTCAAACAGGCCTAGGGACTCGCTCCGGGACTCAATGTCTTTTATGGAGAGACTGGATCGGGAAGAGAAGAGGAGAGGGGATTTTGGGGGTGAAAGTGGGGATGGGACATAAGGGAAAGATTTCTGTTGAATATGACACAATTTATTTGTTCATTAAAACATAGATCAGATCCCGAAAAATAGAAAAGAGGGAGATGAGGAGGAGGCATAGTCTAATTGGGGAACATGATGAGAGAGAGAGAGGGGGGAGAGAGAGCGTGAGAGAGAGAGGGAGGGAGGGAGAGAGAGAGGACAAGGAGTACAACGAGACAAAGGTTGAGTGAGAAGAGAGCAGGAAAAACCCATTCAACAGTTCACCCAAGTTGTGTACTCCTTTGTGTTCTGAGTGTGTTTCACCTTGGAATAAAAATCAACAGCAGTTGGTGGTCTGGAAGATGAGAGGACGAGTGAAGAGGAAAACAGGAAAAACACTGACGAGAAGCCAAAAGCCTCCTCCGTAAATCACAAACAAAATACGAAACAAGGCAGGAGACAAAGGAAGAAAAGGCAAGAGCAAAGTAAAGCTGTGGTAGACACTAAGTGCTCTGGGCAATTTGTGTGTGTTTGTGGTGTGTGTGTATGTGTGTGTGTGTGTGTGTGTGTGTGTGTGTGTGTGTGTGTGTGCGTCTGTCTGTCAGAATAGAAATGACATCAAAGAGAGCAGTCTTTCCTCCAGGCTCTCCATCAGAGCTAGCTATGAGCATCTCAATAATGAAAAGACTATAGCCGGCGGCAACACTGCCGCTGCGTGAATACAGCACACAGTAAATTCAGTTAAATAACATTAATTGTCTTTACAATAAGGTCTCTGACAACATAGGAATCAACAGAAAATACAAACTCTCTGTGGGGACTTGCTCCCTTTCATGCAAGACCCCCCCCCCCCCGCCCATGTAGATACCGAATCGAACTACAACCAAACCATGCACATCCCAGGAAGTTCATCTGGACACAAAGTTTTTTGGGAGAAACGTTTCATCACTCATCTAAGTGACTGTCAGTCTCAACTGGTACCCCCTCCCTTATAAACAACACAGTGGCATAATGACCGAAACTGGCAGTTGGTTTCATATGCAAATACCGTGAGCATTAACTAGAGTTACAATGGCCATGTGTACTATTCAATTGGGGAATGGTTGCAATCACATCATTGTAAGATGGTGACAGATGTACTCTTAGCCCCCCCCCCCCCCGCGGTTCAGGGACGGTCGTTTGCTCTTCACATAGATGGCCTCTCAGGAGAAATCAGGATCTTTGTCATTTTATTTTATGAACTTGCGTACATGAAATGAAACGAAATATCGTTTCCGCCAGCCCACAGCAGTGCATCACAAAGACAAAAACACATATCCAAAAACCACAAGAACATATCAAACTACAAAAAAAAAAATCACTGTACAAGAGGGAAAAAAATGAATGCCAGCCAGGATGACTGTCAGAACTGCCTGTCTGTATGGGCTAGCAGACAGCTTCTGCATCCAGTCAGACTGTCCTTGGTGTTTCCTCCTCGGCTGCAGCCCCAGGCAGGGCCGTGGTCCTTGGGCCCACCAGTCGCAGCAGACCAGGCTCCCCCAGTCAATCCAATGCCACGTCTCCCAGGAAGACACCTTTGACACACCTCCCCGCACTCCACGAGGACATCAAAAACACAGTCAACGCTAGGCGAGGCTACTGCCAGGCTGCCCTCGCTGTTATCAGAACTACCAGTCTGTATGGGCTAGCAGTTAGCTTAGCCTGCCCCGCTTCTGCATCCTGTCAGAACACCCTCGGTGTTTCCTCCTCAGGCAGGGCCATGGTCCCTGGGCCCACAGGATGCAGCACACCAAGCTCTCCCAGCCACCAAATGAAGACACAAACTTAGACGCAGACGTGGACAAAGACACTGCATGGATGGACAGTACTGGGTGAGGCCACCGCAAACATAAGTTATCTTCCGCTATCTTCCCACACCGGTAGTGTGTGAGGCCGCTGCAAATGTGAATTTGTGCTGTTATCTTTGACTCCCTTTTCAAACCAAGGATGTGCACCTCAAGTAGATTTCAGGTCAAGTAGGTTTTATTTGTCCCCAGAGGGGCAATTGTTGATCCTCATCCTTGAAAGCGATTACAGCTCAGCCCCAATTCTCTGTGAATAGTACACGTGGCCATTGTGACTAATTAAAAGTCATGGCAATTTGCATATGAAACCTGTGTTAGATCACTGGTTTTGGTTGTTATGCAGATACAGTGTTTATAAGGTTGGGAGATACCTGCAGTCGGCTGAGAACTGATGAAGTCACTTAGATGAGTGATGGAACATTTCTCCCACTAAACCTTGTGTCCAGATGAACTGATTCAGCTTTTCAGGGATTTGTACACCTGGATTATTGAGCATGCATCGAGACAAACCATTCGCAAACCGAGAGCGGACTGAGAGCATGATCTGAATCCGATGCGTTTTCAAGTTTGTCCGACACGACTGAGAGCACCGTTACGGAAGAAGCCGGCGCGAAGGTGGTGTGGAAAAATAACAGCTGATATTTTTAAAATAACTCCTGTTGTTCAAGGAGGACAGTTGGGAGAGGAAGCAGGTTTTCACCATTGCAAGCACTCATACTCAAAAACAAACAAATAAATGAGCACACACACACACACACACACACACACTGTCAAAGTGAGCATGTGACCCAAACACATGTGAGCATGCACAAACATCAGGAGAGTTCCTCTCCATCTCAATGACAAGATGTGTTATCATCTCTCTTCCTCCTCTCTCTCTTCATCACTTTGTCTCTCACACTGTGATGGTTTAGCTACTGGTATGCTCCTTTTCGGCCTTTTGCTTTGTCGGCACTTCATTGTATATTAGCCCCTCCAATAACTCTATCTGGGCTGTGTTTGTGGGTCGATGTGTGTATATACACTACCGTTCAAAAGTTTGGGATCACCCAAAAAATTTCGTGTTTTCCATGAAAAGTCACACTTATTCACCACCATATGTTGTGAAATGAATAGAAAATAGAGTCAAGACATTGACAAGGTTAGAAATAATGATTTGTATTTGAAATAAGATTTTTTTTACATCAAACTTTGCTTTCGTCAAAGAATCCTCCATTTGCAGCAATTACAGCATTGCAGACCTTTGGCATTCTAGCTGTTAATTTGTTGAGGTAATCTGGAGAAATTGCACCCCACGCTTCCAGAAGCAGCTCCCACAAGTTGGATTGGTTGGATGGGCACTTCTTTGAGCAGATTGAGTTTCTGGAGCATCACATTTGTGGGGTCAATTAAACGCTCAAAATGGCCAGAAAAAGAGAACTTTCATCTGAAACTCGACAGTCTATTCTTGTTCTTAGAAATGAAGGCTATTCCATGTGAGAAATTGCTAAGAAATTGAAGATTTCCTACACCGGTGTGTACTACTCCCTTCAGAGGACAGCACAAACAGGCTCTAACAGGTACTATTTAATGAAGATGCCAGTTGGGGACCTGTGAGGCGTCTGTTTCTCAAACTAGAGACTCTAATGTACTTATCTTCTTGCTCAGTTGTGCAACGCGGCCTCCCACTTCTTTTTCTACTCTGGTTAGAGCCTGTTTGTGCTGTCCTCTGAAGGGAGTAGTACACACCGGTGTAGGAAATCTTCAATTTCTTAGCAATTTCTCACATGGAATAGCCTTCATTTCTAAGAACAAGAATAGACTGTCGAGTTTCAGATGAAAGTTCTCTTTTTCTGGCCATTTTGAGCGTTTAATTGACCCCACAAATGTGATGCTCCAGAAACTCAATCTGCTCAAAGAAGTGCCCATCCAACCAATCCAACTTGTGGGAGCTGCTTCTGGAAGCGTGGGGTGCAATTTCTCCAGATTACCTCAACAAATTAACAGCTAGAATGCCAAAGGTCTGCAATGCTGTAATTGCTGCAAATGGAGGATTCTTTGACGAAAGCAAAGTTTGATGTAAAAAAAATCTTATTTCAAATACAAATCATTATTTCTAACCTTGTCAATGTCTTGACTCTATTTTCTATTCATTTCACAACATATGGTGGTGAATAAGTGTGACTTTTCATGGAAAACACAAAATTGTTTGGGTGATCCCAAACTTTTGAACGGTAGTGTACGTGCATATATATACACACACACACACACACACACACACACATATATACACTCACCGGCCACTTTATTAGGCACACCTGTCCAACTGCTCGTTAACGCAAATTTCTAATCAGCCAATCACATGGCAGCAACTCAATGCATTTAGGCATGTAGACATGGTCAAGACGATCTGCTGCAGTTCAAACCGAGCATCAGAATGGGGAAGAAAGGTGATTTAAGTGACTTTGAACGTGGCATGGTTGTTGGTGCCAGACGGGCTGGTCTGAGTATTTCAGAAACTGCTGATCTACTGGGATTTTCACGCACAACCATCTCTAGGGTTTACAGAGAATGGTCCGAAAAAGAGAAAATATCCAGTGAGCGGCAGTTCTGTGGGCGAAAATGCCTTGTTGATGCCAGAGGTCAGAGGAGAATGGCCAGACTGGTTCGAGCTGATAGAAAGGCAACAGTAACTCAAATAACCACTCATTACAACCGAGGTATGCAGAAGAGCATCTCTGAACGCACAACACGTCGAACCTTGAGGCAGATGGGCTACAGCAGCAGAAGACCACACCGGGTGCCACTCCTGTCAGCTAAGAACAGGAAACTGAGGCTACAATTCGCAGAGGCTCACCAAAATTGGACAATAGAAGATTGGAAAAACGTTGCCTGGTCTGATGAGTCTCGATTTCTGCTGCGACATTCGGATGGTAGGGTCAGAATTTGGCATCAACAACATGAAAGCATGGATCCATCCTGCCTTTTATCAACGGTTCAGGCTGGTGGTGGTGGTGTAATGGTGTGGGGGATATTTTCTTGGCACACTTTGGGCCCCTTAGTACCAATTGAGCATCGTGTCAACGCCACAGCCTACCTGAGTATTGTTGCTGACCATGTCCATCCCTTTATGACCACAGTGTTCCCATCTTCTGATGGCTACTTCCAGCAGGATAACGCACCATGTCATAAAGCTCGAATCATCTCAGACTGGTTTCTTGAACATGACAATGAGTTCACTGTACTCAAATGGCCTCCACAGTCACCAGATCTCAATCCAATAGAGCACCTTTGGGATGTGGTGGACCGGGAGATTCGCATCATGGATGTGTAGCCGACAAATCTGCAGCAACAGCGTGATGCTATCATGTCATTATGGACCAAACTCTGAGGAATGTTTCCAGTACCTTGTTGAATCTATGCCACGAAGGATTAAGGCAGTTCTGAAGGCAAAAGGGGGTCCAACCCGGTACTAGCAAGGTGTACCTAATAAAGTGGCCAGTGAGTGTATATATATATATATATGAAGAGTTGCTCATTTGCTCATTACACTCTTTTCTTGTTCATTTCAAACCCGCAGCGAGTAACTGATTTACTTCGCCCGGAAACTTTCCTGCTCCCCCTCCTTGCTCATCCGTCCTCTTCCTTTCTTCCAGGAGGCGCTTTTCCTCCTCTCCCATTAGCATATTCTGTTTTCTTGTCTCTTGCTGCAGCGTGTCCAAACCCAAATAGGCGCATGATGCTCTGGAGTTTGGAGGCTTGTTCAGCCACCATGCTAATAGTGGGAATTAAACTCTTCGGAGGGGGGATGAGTGGGGGGGCAGTGACGATTATTCAGCATGTCTTTGTTTTTTACTCATGCACTGTGTTTTTTTATTTTTATTTTTTTATCTTTCATTACTATCTATGTTGACTCATTTGTTTGCAAATGAGTCAGTGATAGATTTCTATGTGTGGTTGTGTGTGTTTGCGTGGCACATACTGCAGGGTAACAACTATGTGTGAAGAGATTAGTTTTGGAAAGGAGAAGGTCAGAGGCTCATATGTGATTATATTCAACCATATATTTCTGCTTTGACAATTTTTCTTAAAATCTCACTCTATCACAAAAGGGCATGTCTGTGCGCCAACTAAATCTTCTCTTCTCTCTCTCTCTCTCTCTCTCTCTCTCTCTCTCTCTCTCTCTCACACACACACGCACACACACACACGCACATACATACCTTGTAAATAGATCGAAGATGCTCCAAACACTTACAGTGACACAAATATACACACGTGACATACACATAATACACACGTGCCAATATAAACATGTGCATGTATGTGCACCCACACACACACACACACATACACACACAAAAGACATTTCAATTTTTGGAATGAAACACCGTGTCTCTTAAAAGGGGAGGACTTGTTTTTGTGTACTCATACGCACATTAACCACAATAAGCCAATCCAGAGTCAATTCCTTACACACACACACACACACACACACACACATACACACACACACATATAAGGTATGAGAACATGTATATGACTGGTTACTTAACGCCTTAACTAGGTTACACTTACACGAGGCAAAATAGATAACATACACAAAATAAGGACTTTTAACCTCACTACCAGCAATTTGTGAAACCACATTCAACTCTGATAAGCACCTCCGAGTTGGAGCCCTGGAAATAAATAGATAAATAAATAAAACAAGTGGCAGTCTTATCTTTTACTACAATTTTCTCGGATGTAGCTTGCCCATTGGGATAACTTCAACAGATTTGTTCACAATACAGCGTGATTCTCGTTGACACGTTCACGTTCTTGAAGAGCTGAGCTTAGCATGAACGTAAAAACATAAAACACGGGCATCCGATTGGCGTGGCGGTCTATTCTGTTGCCTACGAACACGGGGATCGCTGGTTCGAATCCCCGTGTTGCCTCCGGCTTGGTTGGACATCCCTACAGACACAATTGGCAGTGTCTGTGGGTGGGAAGCCGGATGTGGGTATGTGTCCTGGTCGCTGCACTAGCGCCTCCTCTGGTCAGTCAGAGCGCCTGTTCGGGGGGGAGGGGGACTGGGGGAAATAGCATGATCCTCCCATGCCCTACGTCCCCCTGGCGAAACTCCTCACTGTCAGGTGAGAATAAGCGGCTGGCAACTATCGGAGGAGGCATGTGGTAGTCTGCAGCCCTCACTGGATCGGCAGAGGTTGTGGAGTGGTGACCGGGATGGCTTGGAAGAGTGGGGTAATTGGCTGGATACAATTGGGGAGAAAAATGGGGCGGGAAGCATGTAAAAGCCTCCAACATCTGATGATATTTTGTTTTTTTTGTTTTTTTTAAGAAACAACACTCAAGGCAGGACAGAACTGGCTTGGCGGATCATGTCTGACAAACACAACATATTGCTATATTTAGACCGAGTAGTTGGGATGGTTTTACTGGCTGTCGTTTTAGTGTCAGAAATATTTGTAGAAAATCCAATTGCTAATTACACGCCCCCGAGAATCAATCTTCTTCAAAGCCCTCTCAGCAACTGGCAAACGCACACAGACACGAGCGCACACACAAAGACACAAAACGCAGACGGGTCTAGGATAGATGGCAGCTGTGGTGTTTAGCAGTGCATTGATTCTTCTAAAGCGTCCGTTCTGTCTTAATAGGACTGTTCATGAGACACTCCACAGCCCCAGCATCCTTCTCCTCATCCATCCATCTAGTCCCTCCCTCCCGCTCCTTCTGCCCACAATGTTTCTCTAGGTATTCCTCCACCTACCATTCCTCTTTTTCGGCGACTCACAATACATTGTCTGGGTTGCACTCGACTCATTTCGCCCGTAATCCATTTTCCAGCCATCCTTCCCACCGTGGTTCTGTTTTACCCCGCGGTGTTTTCTCTACATTCATGTCGGGCATTACACCCTCACATTCCTTTTTATCACTGCCCTGAACATTCTTCTTCTACATTTCCTGACAGTAATTTATGCAGTTTATGTGTTGTGTATTAGGCATCCACAGATTTAGAAATTGCATCAAAACACCAAAAAAAAAAAAGAAAAAAAAAAGAAAAAAAAGTCTGTCCGCCCTACTTGTGTTACTGAATGCAGAAATCTGGGGAGTGGGCTTGCTCATTTCTATCCATCACTACGATTCAGTGATAAGGGGCGGAATGGCTCAGGAGGTAGAGCGGGTCCATCTAGTAATCGGGTCGCTGGTTCGATCCGCGGCTCCTGCAGAAAGTGTGTCGAAGCGTCCTTGAGCAAGACACTGAACTCCCCCCCAACTGCTCCTGATGAGCAGGTTTGGCACCTTGCATGCCAGCCTCCACCATCAGTGTATGTGTGAATGAATGAATGTGAGGCGTACATTGTAAAGCATTTGAGTGGTCGGTAGACTAGAAACGCGCTATATAGAAATACAGTCCATTTACCATTTGTTTACTGGCCTCAATATGGGTCAAAAAGCGGAAAAAGTGGTACTGGAGTATTGTTGGATCTATGGACGAGTGACAGGACACGCACACATCTGTTTTTATTGGTGGTGCTAAGCCTTTCCTCCCTTTCCACCAAAGCCTTTGTCCGCCTTTCTGTTTCTATTTTTTAACCCATCCTCTTTAGTTATTTCATTGTTCATCATCTAATCTGGTCCATGAAAGGGCACACACGAGACAAGCTTCCCAGTGTTCTTTCCGGATGTAGTATGAACACAGCCAAACTAATTTACCATGTCATTCGGATTTTTGGGAACATGTGCTCACATACACGTGCATGTACACTCACTGGCCACTTTATTAGGTACACCTTGCTAGTACCGGGTTGGACCCCCTTTTGCCTTCAGAACTGCCTTAATCCTTCGTGGCATAGATTCAACAAGGTACTGGAAACATTCCTCAGAGAGTTTTGTCCATATTGACATGATAGCATCACGCAGTTGCTGCAGATTTGTCGGCTGCACATCCATGATGCGAATCTCCCGGTCCACCACATCCCAAAGGTGCTCTATTGGATTGAGATCTGGTGACTGCGGAGGCCATTTGAGTACAGTGAACTCATTGTCATGTTCAAGAAACCAGTCTGAGATGATTCGAGCTTTATGACATGGCGCGTTATTCTGTGTGTGTGTGTACATACACACAGGGTGTTGTGATGCGTCTAGTGCAGCAGTGTGTAGTTGGAGGGAAGGTGCATGTGTTCTTCCAACCCGCTTGTGTCCTTCCTGCCCTTAGCTTGCTGCCGCTGGCTAGCCTTTGTGGCGAATAGGGAAGCATCCCAGCGTGTAAGCCTTCCCTTGCCAGTACATAGCCTCTCCTTCACCAAGACTCCTGCCAGGCCTCCACGTGGCCACACATGGTAACTGGGGTCTTGCGGCCCCACGCTAACTTGGCAGGGGATCTCGGAGCAGCAGTGGGCCCCAGAGATATGGTGTGCAGGCCCACCCTGGTGGACACGCCCTGGCACCTATCAACCACTGCCCCGCTGCCTTGTGGGTGAGTCTGGAAGACATAAGGCTAAGGGAGCTCACCCCAACAGAAAAGCAAGCTGTGGCGGCACGCTTCGAGGCGGTTTCCGAAAAACTGGATTTCCGGCAGCCCCCTGCAGTTGTGTGGAGGTGCCGGTCGTCTAGGGATCCCCCTTGCCATCGGAACCATCTCCTCTACAATCAAGTCATGTGGCGTTGGGAGAAGCGCACCCCCCATGCCACTTTAAAAACCATCTCTGCGCAGGTATCTTCTGCTATCTGAGTCCTCAAAGGACCCACAAATAGAAGAAGATGGTCATCATCGGGCACGATGGACAACCAGCAAGCAAGCCATCAGAAGATGGGAACACTGTGGTCATAAAGGGATGGACATGGTCAGCAACAATACTCAGGTAGGCTGTGGTGTCAGTGGCGTTGACACGATGCTCAGTTGGTACTAAGGGGCCCAAAGTGTGTCAAGAAAATATCCCCCACACCATTACACCACCACCACCAGCCTGAACCGTTGATACAAGGCAGGATGGATCCATGCTTTCATGTTGTTGACGCCAAATTCTGACCCTACCATCCGAATGTCACAGCAGAAATCGAGACTCATCAGACCAGACAACGTTTTTCCAATCTTCTATTGTCCAATTTTGGTGAGCCTGTGCGAATTGTAGCCTCAGTTTCCTGTTCTTAGCTGACAGGAGTGGCACCCGGTGTGGTCTTCTGCTGCTGTAGCCCATCTGCCTCAAGGTTCGACGTGTTGTGTGTTCAGAGATGCTCTTCTGCATACCTCGGTTGTAATGAGTGGTTATTTGAGTTACAGTTGCCTTTCTGTCAGCTCGAACCAGTCTGGCCATTCTCCTCTGACCTCTGGCATCAACAAGGCATTTTCGCCCACAGAACTGCCGCTCACTGGATATTTTCTCTTTTTCGGACCATTCTCTGTAAACCCTAGAGATGGTTGTGCGTGAAAATCCCAGTAGATCAGCAGTTTCTGAAATACTCAGACCAGCCCGTCTGGCACCAACAACCATGCCACGTTCAAAGTCACTTAAATTACCTTTCTTCCCCATTCTGATGCTCGGTTTGAACTGCAGCAGATCGTCTTGACCATGTCCACATGCCTAAATGCATTGAGTTGCTGCCATGTGATTGGCTGATTAGAAATTTGCGTTAACGAGCAGTTGGACGGGTGTGCCTAATAAAGTGGCCGGTGAGTGTATGCGCACACACACACACACACACACACACACACACACACACACACACACACACACACACACACCTACTCACAGATACGTTCATGCACACAGCAGCTGCAGCAGCAGTGCTCAGAGGAAGGCACAGGGTTGTAATTTATCACTAAGTGGACTCTATAAACCATTTTCTTTCATTGCAATACATTGGCTCAGCAGCACAGGGATATTTATCACAGGTGTGCACACATGTGCACGCCTGCACCTCGCCTCTGCTGAAAAGGCATTCTATTAAAACAAGGTGCAGGCCTAGTCGGATCCCTAGCTATGAAGTCAGAGGCCAAATAAATTATGGAAATTGACTGACACACACACACACACACACACACACAAACACACACACACACACACACACACACACACACACAGACTCAATACGCTTGATTTACTCTGGGCTGTTAAAAGTGTGCATTTTATGTGGCTTAGTTTTGTCATAATTCACAGAGGCAGCGGCGCTACTTCCATTCTCTTTATTTCATTTTTTTTCTTCCTTTTAGACTTTCAAATAAGAGGGAGGATTTACACACAGGAACGAACACAGACAAAGGCATATACAGACAGAGACACACTGTCTCCATTTCCTCACCTTAACTCGACAGCAAGTGTTTGAAATGCAGATTGGTGGACTAGATGTTTCTTGTATCATAATCGTAAAAAACAGAGATGTCTTTCGGTGTCAAGATAGTGTTGTTGAGCTTGTCAACAACAACAAAAAAAGGATGGTCAAAAACAGTTTTCTGATCGGTTGCTCCTGTGCTACCGGTTACAGAGGACGGTAAAAAAAGCCATGAGTAAATTCTGAAATGTTGGCATTCCTAACTGCAGTTAAACTCAAATATCTTCCAACACAGCAAATGAGAGAGAATAATTTTCTTTTGACTTTTTTCCGCCCTTTTTCTCTCCAATTGTAATTGGCCAATTACCCCACTCTTCTGAGCCATCCCAGTTGCAGCTCCAGATCCGGGGAGGGCTGCAGACTACCACGTCTCCTCCGATACATGTGGAGTTGCCACCGCATCTTTTCACCTGACAGTGAGGAGTTTCACCAGAGGGATGTAGCACGTGGGAGGACCACGCTACCCCCCCAAAGTTCCCCCTCCCCCCTGAACAGATGCTCCGACTGACCAGAGGAGGCGCTTGTGCAGCGACCAGGACACATACCCACATCTGGCTTCCCACCTGCAGGCACGGCCAATTGTGTCTGTAGGGACGTCTGACCAAGCCGGAGGTAACACGGGGATTTGAACTGGCGATCCCCGTGTTATTAGGCAACGGAATAGACCGCCACACCACCCGGACGCCCGAGAATCATTTTCTTTACTCTCCTTTCAGTGTTAGCCATTCCACAACTTTGATTGCGATGCAGTAAGGGGATGGAAACAACAGACTGTAGAAGCCTTGACTCTAGCGCCAGAAAAGCAACAGCAAACTGACTTAATCGGGGGGAAAATTATTCAGAAGAGAAAGAAACAGACTAAATGAGACTAACAGAAACAAGACCAAGCAATAGTGTACGAGGTTGTGTGTATGTGTGTGTGCGCGCGTGTGTGTGTACCCGCTATCTGTGAAGAGAAACTCTAGATGAGTCATGTAGACCTCCCACAGAGGAACACTGTAGCGCTGAGCCAGAGACAGAGAGATTCTGTACACGCTGTCATCCAAGGTCCTACACAAACAAAAAAGACATACTCAACCCCCCCCCACACACACACACACACACACAAGCACACAAACAACAAAGCAAAGAGAAATTAATAATATTGATGTTTTAATCTAATACAAGCAGACCAAGCCCTCACTGGAGATCAATTTTACTCTACTGTATTGTGCATGAGTTATGAAAAAAATTCGGAAGTTTTGATCTGAGCATGTCCAATTACCAGTGGTGCAAACGGGCGAAAAGCAGCCACTGAAACTGACCCCTCCACTCATTCAAATGTGTTAGCATTAAGAAAAGGGCAGCATGGCTCAGGAAGTAGAGCGGGTCATCTAGTGATCGGGAGGTCGCTGGTTCGATCCCCGATTCCTGCAAGAGAGCGTGTCGAAGTTTCTTTGAGTAAGACAATGAAGCCCTAACTGCTCCTATTGAGCAGGTTGGTGCCTTGCATGGCAGCCTCCGCCATCAATGTATGAAGAAATATAAGAAATTGCTGGTGAGCACGCCGGATGGCTGCTTTCAGTAGCAAGCCCTGGTGATCTCTCTTTGGTTTGGTAGGAACCACTTGTTACTTCCATGTTGCCTTCTAGAAGCAACGAATTTGACCGGTTTGAAAACATATAAACTTTCTTGGAGTCACTGGAGGAGTTTAAGAGAGGATCCCATCAGTTTCATGGACTTGCCTACCCAGTCTCTCTACTCACTCTGCCAGGCCGAGGATGGTCTCCTTCTTGTAGTCAAGGTCGGAGCTGAAGCGCTGAACGTCCACCCCCCGACCCAGCCCCTGTAACACCTGGGCCTGGGTGAAGTCAGTCAGACGCTCGTTGTACACATGCAGCTGGCTTATCAGCTTCTCCAGCTCCTCCGGCCAAGCGGAGCTCTTCGACACGTGCTGCGTGACCAACTGAATCAGCTCCTTAGGGTCGGCCTACGGAAGGGGAAAATTCAGACATTATAGACCATCAGCTGGTATATTCATTAAATACCAGTAGCTCAGCATGAAAAGATGGGATGGAAAGCCACATTCTGCAATCCGGTAAATTATATAATTTCTGTCCTTCAAAATGTCTGAGTCATATTAATCTTTGTGATATTAATTCTGACATTTCCAATGGTGGCCAAGAGTTTGATGTTTTGGATCATTTAGAATTGAAAGAAACTAAATACCCTTGAAATTTGTTTTCAAATCAGGCACAGCTCAAGCAAAAATCCTCATAAGCCTTAGGGCCAGGGCTGGATCTAAACTTTAGGCCCGTGAAGACCTCTAATCTGGTTTACTGAAACTCTATACACACACACACACACACACACAGACAGACAGATAGCTAGCTAGCTAGATAGATAGAGACAACATATCTACTGTGTAAAGTATTGGGTTGTTAAACTATATAATCTGTCACCACCTTTTCAACACTGACTGCTCCCTGTGGGAAAGATGTTTTGTTTTTCCTAATGTTCTGGCCAGGCTTGACCAAACGTGTGCCTGCCCAATGCTTTATTGACATATTAACTCACACACTGAGCTCCGATCACACTCGGTACATGACGTCTGCGCCGCCACACAGCGGCCATGCCTTTCTCATGGCAAGCCATTCAAAGAAATTGCTGCAATTTTCAAACAATTACGAAAAGGTAAGGTACCAATCATTCTGGCTGACAATTTATAATTTCACACCGGGAAACAACTTGACTGCAGCATTCGAGTTCAATCAGGCAATTCAACATCCTTTAGGCCTTCTCTCTAGAGGCCGAGAATAAATGTGTAAATGTACTGGGATCAGTAATTGCCACCATGATTCTGGCCCACGGGGACTCACTCGCGGTGGGCACACTTATGATTGAGCATGTGATGAGGAGGGGTCGGTGGAGGACTGTATCATTTTCATCACCCTTGTTCCGATCAAACGAGTTTCCATTGTTGGTTTTGGCATTTTATAGGCTGTTGCCCCGTGCGATGGGTTATTTGTTAACCTAATTTGCATAAGGTAATTATGTTTGTTGGAAATGTGAGGGTTTGAAAACAGAGGCCTGCGTGTGTGTCTGTGTCTTTGTGTATGCATATGGACGGCTATGTCTCTTTGCGTGCCGCCCTGCCATCAGTGTGTGAGTGTCTGTGCATGTGCCTGTGTCTTTAGATGTGGTCCTGCTGCCAGTCACGGTGACAGCTTCACAGTTTAAAAGTCAGGACAGGAGGGAGAGTTGGGGAGAGGGGAGAAAAGAGGAGGAAGAGGAAAACAAATTAACAGGGAGGGAGGGGAGAGACAATGAGAGAGGAGGAGGAAATAAACCAGGGGGAGAGAAAGAATAAGTAGGGGGGAAAAAAGAGAAGAGAGGAGAAAATGGAGCAGAGGAGAAGAGCGGGTATAGAAAGGGAGAGAAAGAGGAGCACTAGGGAGGAGGAGGAGGAGGATGGTATTTCCAGCACCATGTGACAGGAGAGGAAGAGTGACACAGAGGCAGAGAACAAAGGCGGAGACAGAAGAAAGTCTGCTGGAACTTTGAGGGATAGGCGGCTGTTTGAAGAACTTTTCAGAAATTAGCCTTTTATGATGAAACACTGTTTGCAGTCTCTCTCTCTCTCTCGTTCTCTCATTCTATCTACTTTCTCCTTCCATCCACTCCTTTCCACCGGATAACAGGATATCTGGCCAATACCATCCGCCTACTTCTAACTCTGTGATGTTATGATCTATTATCGTCCATGAGCGTATCATCAATCAGCATACAGTACAGTCATTTAGCCAATGTTATTATCCTGCGTCATCCCAGCATACACGCGTTTCCTCCCTCCCCCATTACTTTCAGGCTTAGAGCAAACACTACACTAATTCGTTGTCTGTTCTGATCTTTTTCAAATTGTTCCATCATTCTCTTCTTTCGTGAGGCTGTATCTCAACACACCACTCCGTTTTTGTACCAAAAGGAGAATGTGAGGATTTAGGAAAGGTAGAGGTATTGTGGGACTTCTTTTTTTTTTTTTAAACAGAGCCGGGTGGAAAGCCCTTCCCAGTCCACTGCCTGAGGCTCTCTGTCTCTCTCTTTCTCTGTGTCTCTTGTTTCTCTTTTAGCTCCACTCCTTCCCATTACACTGCTTGAGAGAGAACGGGTTTCAGCCTGTTCTCCCAGACTATACACCTGCTCTTTTTTTCCACTTTTCACACTAGCCTTTTTTTTTAAAGCCTTCCAGGTGCTTTTTTACCTCCTGTCAGATGTTAATTGTACATCCCTTCAACATAGGCTGGCTGGGCTAAGAAAAAAAATATTAAAGAGAACCAAATTTTGTAATCCTTTAAAAGGGTGAAGTTGCCGGTGTCTGGGTGTCATGGCAGTCTATTCTGTTGCCTACCAACATGGGGCTTGCCGGTTCAAATCCCCGTGTTACCTCTGTTTTGGTCGGGCGTCTCTACAGACACAACTGGCCGTGTCTGCATGCGGGAAGCCGGATGTGGGTATGTGTCCTGGTCGCTGCACTAGTGCCCCGTCTGGTCGGTCGGGGTGCCTGTTTGGGGGGGAGGGAGAACAGGGGGGAATAGCGTGATCCTTCCACGCGCTATGTCCCCCTGGCGAAACTCCTCACTGTCAGGTGAAAAGAAGCGGCTGGCGACTCCACATGTATCCGAGGAGGCATGTGGTAGTCTGCAGCCCTCCCCGGATCGGCAGAGGGGGTGGAGCAGCGACTGGGACAGCTCGGAAGAGTGGGATAATTGGCCAAGTATAATTGGGGAGAAAAAGTGGGAAAAATCACAAAAAAAAAAGAAGAAAAAAGGTGAAGTCACATTTATTCATATGTATGACCATGTGCATGACCTTGACGTCACATCACATACCCCATGCAGTCTTTTCTGCTTTAGATGTCTCTTTATTCTTACAAATAAACACATTAGTGCACACGTGTACATTTTTACACACAAGCGCACATGTGAAATCACCCAAACTAAACCTGCGGAAGAAAAAAACAAAAAACAAAAACACTGCATTCATGCAGTGTTACATATGCTGTAAACAACAACCTTGATAATGCTGGAAGCCTTGAACAAGCGTATCTTTGTTGTTTGTTTGTTTCTCCTCTCTCCAACCACTTTATCTCTCACGTAGAGGTTAAACAAGAGCGGACTCACCCGCCCTCACCAGAGAGTGAGGTAGTAAAGATCCTAATGAGTTGTATTTATATCATGACAAACAGTGAACTAACTATACAGTCAGGAGCCTCATTAGCTCTGATTCTGTGAATATCGTGTGTGTGCATGTAATTAGGGAGTAATGTGAGGGGGAGGTGAAGGGGAGACTCACAGACTGCACCATAAACAGGTTTAGCTATACTGTAGCTCAAAATAAACCATGAAGGAGACAGGGCATCACATGCAACAGATGCCAGACAAGAAGATGGTCATACCAAAGGTTTTAGGAACGAGACCAATTACTATTACCCATCATTTGTAGACATTTTCAGCTTAACAGGCAAACTGCATGTTTGTCTAATAGAGCCCGCTCTGCAGCGTCTGCTCACTGCAGGACTCCCTCGGGCAAAATAAAGACCATTTAATGGTTTTGGTAGAAGGGTACAATTGAACATGAAGAGGAAGCCAAGCAATTGCATTTGCAGTGCTTTCTCATGTTTGGAAGGCCCTCAACAACAGGGAGCTCCCAACATCAGTTACCAAGACAACCAATTTGAATCCTGCTGGGACCATGAATAGGAAATATCTGCAATCTCCAAAGGCAATGCGATATATCTCTAAATTGATGCTACTAAATGTCATTAATGGCATCCTAGATCTTTGTTATGGCAGTGATACAATTTTTGCCCATTGACTCTTAGTAAACTTAAATCCTATAGCAAAAAAAAAAATCTGTAATAGGTCATAACCTCTGCAAACGGATGCTTTCAAGCAGAAAAATAAGGACAAATTATACAGAATCTGTAACACTGACTTTTAGACTTTCATTAGAGAGCAATGTATTTATAATATGATCCTTTGAGTCAAGCAGCTTTGTATCACACAATATACCGCACAAGACATTTGTTAAAAGAGATTGTGTGTGTGTGTGTGTGTGCGTGTGTTTGTGTGAGTGACAGAGAGAGAGAGAGAGAGAGAGAGAGAGAGAGAGAGAGAGAGAGAGAGAGAGAGAGAGAGAGAGAGAGAGAGAGAGAGAGAGAGAGAGAGAGTCAGTCTGTGGAATGTCCATGTGTGTATTTTTTGTATGAGTGATCAATACTTCTCTCAATGAGAGAATAGCAGCTGCAGGCGAAGATAAATGGGTTCATTGAAAAATCTCAATCTCTTTATCCAGCATGCTCCAGTATAGCAAGCATTCACCATCACTAAATGCCAAGCAAACGCGCATGCACACAGACATGCATGCGCACACGTACAACGGGTTTATTAAACTACAGGTAAAAGATGTTAGCACTTACTGACTCACAGTTATTGTGCAATATTGTGCAAACACCAGCAGTGGAGCAATTATGTTAAACAGCATCCCCCTTTTGCAAATGTGTACTTTAGTCAACATAATGAAAGCTTCCAGCACGAGTGAGCAGGAATCAGCTCATTATGCCTTGGGGAATAATGGAGACCCAGCCTCCGTGTCATTGAGTGTGGTGCCGCTTGTCATGCCTGGCAGCGATAATCAGATGGAAACGTAACAGTTAAAGTCCTTGAAAGTCAATAATGGTCGATAGAAAATACAACAGCCAGGCAGCAGTCTTGTAAAGCAGTTATATGACCTTAACCTAGTTATACATGACAACTTTACACTACTAAATTGAAAAGCTAAATATTTGAAACACTAATTAAACGTGGAACACAAAACCAACAAGAAACAGTGCTTGAAAACAGAGTTCAGTGATGACTGATTCATGTTTCATGACAAAGAGGGTTGCAAGATCTGGCCTAAATTAATCAAATTAAAGAAAAACAAAATGCAGCACTAGTTTGAATGAATCTGTCTTGCCACCCGCAGACACGGCCAATTGTGTCTGCAGGGACGCCCAACCAAGCTCGAGGTAACACGGGGATTTGAATAGGCGATCCCCATATTGGTAGGCAATGGAATAGACCACTATGCTACCCAGACGCCCCTTAGGATAACACAATTACATAGATTTATAAGATATATAAAAAAAGAAAATGGGCAGCACACTGGCACAGTGGTTAGCACAGTCGCCTCACAGCAAGAAGATCCTGGGTTCGAGCCCCTGGGTAGTCCAACCTTGGGGGCTGTCCCGGGTCGTCCTCTGTGTGTAGATTGCATGTTCTTCCTGTGTCTGCGTGGGTTTCCTCCAGGGGCTCCGGTTTCCTCCCACAGTCCAAAGACATGTAGGTCAGGTGAATCGGCCGTACTAAATTGCCCCTAGGTGTGAAAGTGTGTGGGTGTGTGTGTGTGTGTGTGTGTGTGTGTGTGTGTGTGTGTGTGTGTGTGTGTGTGTGTGTGTGTGTCGGCCCTGTGATGGCCTGGTGGCCTGTCCAGGGTGTCACCCGCCTGCCGCCCAATGACTGCTGGGATAGGCTCCAGCATCCCCGCGACCCTGAGAGCAGGATAAGCGGTTTGGATCATCAGACCAACTCATTGACTAAACTGCTTTGCAATAGGGTTGCGTTGCTCCCACTTAAGGCAACTTAAGGTTTCTTAAAACCCGTTCCCTCTGTTGAGTCAAAATGGACTCTGGATAGCAGCTTTGGAAAAACACAGCCAACACCTTGAGCTCCTAGAGGCCTGCTCCTATTTGTCACTGACTGACTTTTGTGTCTCAAGTGTTGACAATTTACTGGCTGGGTATAAAATGATGCGATAGTAGTGAGGGAATTGAAACAGTGTGAGAGTCATTGAGACGCGGCGTTACCGCACTCGCCGCTCTTCAAGTGGATATTGGGGAAACACTTCGAGACAGCTCAGCAACACCCCATCGCTGCACGAGTATGCACACACACACACACACACACACACACACACACACTATCTTCACACAATACCTATTAAATGACAATTACACACATGCTCACACAGACAACGACATGACACAAGCGGACGCACCACATACTGCCATGTACACACACTCAGAAACACACACACAAGCTTGGATAAGAAATATGCTGTCCCTCTGCAGATAGTGCGGAAAACGTCATCTTCTCAGCTCATCTGCAATGCAAAGCACACGCAAGCTACAAATGGAGATGGCGAAACACACAACCAGAGATGCAGGCCTACACACACACACACACACACACACACGCACGCACACACACAGATACTTGCACATAAAGCCTGTCATACATATCTGAAATTAAATATCAAACACTGTACAATGTGTGCCCTTAGAAGATAAGAGAAAGCGAGCGTACTAAAGAAGGCACAAGAGAAATATATAAAGTATGCACAGTCAAGATAGCATTGTGGATAGAGAAGACCCAGACTGTACAGCCGCCAGAGAGACAGGCGTATAGAAGAAGAAGAAAAAAAAAAGAGAACACAAACACAGTGGAGAGGTATGGAGTGTGGCGTAGATAAAAAAAGAAATCAACAAGTGGAGCGACTGACAAAGCAAGACGGACAAGGACAGAAGTGAGAGAGTGAAAGACAGAGAACGTGCAAACCCTTAATAAAACAATTTGAATTAAACCCAACTAAATGAACACCCACAGAAAAGAGTGAACAAGAGAAGGGGGGGGGACAGAACGGAAGAGAGACAAAACAAAAGACGAGGATAGAAAAAGCGCCCCGATAAACTCAAAAACCAGGAGACACAGAGCAGACAAAGGGACGGAGGCACTGCCTCACCAACAGCTGCAGCAGCGGGCAAGGCGAGACCTGGAGCACATCCATAACAAGCACTTTCACCAGGAAGCAGAAGGAAAATGGGGGATGACAAAAGAAAAAGGAACTAACCCAAAATGACGGCCCCAAGTGCAGAGCAGAGGAGCAATGTTGAATATATTTCAGCTTAATGGACCTCAACTTCATTCTAAGCAAGAGGATGGAGCATGATTACTGCCATTAGGATGCCAAAACATGCTTATGTGCAAGTCTTTGCAGTGTTTGGTGCAGTTACACACACACACACACACACACACACCTGTGCTGTAAGAATGAGCGTGCATCCGTTCAGCTGTGCATGTTTGTGTATGTGTGTGCATGTGCGTGTTTGTACGTGTGTTGCCTCCCTGCACAGTCCTGACCTTGAATGTCCGAAGGGACACGCCAATCCACTCCTCTTTCTGTCCCCCCCCCTTCCCTTTATTTTACCTCCCACCATCAACCTGGGCTAAAACCCATGAGAGCCGCAGCCCACTTAAAGAAAAGGTCAGAGCCATTTCTCCTCACTCTCCCCCAAATTTTAACTCAACCACCCTAACACCACCTTACTTACACACACGCACACGCACACACCTTTTCTGTTTGCTCACCCCCCATTTTCTTGTTCTCTCTCCTCCTCTCCCCCTCATTTATTACACTCCCCAGGACTATCTCTTTCTTCTTTCTTACTCTCCCTCTCTCTGAGAAAAAAAACAAACACTAGGTGACTCATAGTGTCCAGTCTCCAAATCTCTACCTGTTTAAAAAAAAAAGAAAAAAAAGTCTATCATTCTGATACCCACACCGAGCAGCTCCCAAAATGTCCGCTGTGTAAATCCAATTTGTGCTTGAGCACGGTCCAGTAGGAGTTGAGGAGTGTGGCGTACCCTTCTGACCAATTATGCAAAAAAAACCTTTATTTTCAACCGTTCCACAAAAAAAAAGAATCTATTTCACACATTTGCCTCAACACATACAAACATGTAGAAACACATACACAAAGCTTATCCCTATCACAACTCATGATTTTAATGTGTAAAGGTAAGAGAAGCCTCCAGATCCACACAGTGTAACAGCATGTAAACTCACACACACACACACACACACACACACACACACACACACACACACACACACACACACACATGCATGTGGGAGTGGGTGGGGATTAATGTCTTTGACCTGGTAGAGGGTGTGGGTCTGATCCTTGAAGCAAGGGGCAAGGTGGGTGTAGATCTGCAGGGAATAGTAGTACGCAGCCAGCTGGAGGGACAACGCAGAATGGCTCTGTTTCTCAAAACACCTGTTTGCATCCAACACCTGGATGGATAAGAGAGTTATAATGACAGAAAGAGAGAGCGAGAGCAAGAGAGAGAATCACAGTGCAGAGAGGGAGGGAGTGCCAGAAATACATTGCATTTGCAGGCAGCACTTGTACAACCGTCAGACATGTACTTGAAAGCATGCCTTTGTGCACATTTGAGGCTTTTTGATAGACTGCTAGCGTTTTGTGTTGTTTCAACAACACTGGGCTGAAGCCTACTAAACCTCTCTTTGATTTGAGTTTGACAGACTGAAGGAGAAGAACAAAGGCATGGCCTAGCATAATGACTCTACCAGAGAGGTGAGGGAGCCTTAGAAGATATGGATCTATCAGTGAGGAGCTTGCGCATCCATTCATGACTGCTACCAGGGCCAGTGTGTGTGTGTGTGAGTGTGTGTGTATGTGTGTGTGTGTGCCGGTGTGCCTGTGTACTAAATGGCTCACTTGTGTGTTTGTATACATGTGTGTGTGTGTGTGTGTGTGTGTGTGTGTGTGTGTGTGTGTGTGTGTGTGTGTGTGTGTGTGTGTGTGTGCCGACTTACCTGAGGCAGGGCTAGTAAGTAGGACAAAGCCAGCGTCGTGTCCCTGGGAAATGCATCGTTAGCCAGCTGCAGCAAAACTGAGAACATGGCAGGAAAGGGAGAGGGATGGAGAGAGAGAGAGAGAGAGAGAGAGAGAGAGAGAGAGAGAGAGAGAGAGAGAGAGAGAGAGAGAGAGAGAGAGAGAGAGAGAGAGAGAGAGAGAGAGAGAGAGAGACAGAGAAAGACAGAGAGAGAGAGATGACCAAATCACTTCAAATTAAAAGTCAGCCCTCTAGGGCTAGTTTCATGCCCTGTTTCTTGAATACAGACATCAAGAGCCTGTCAGGACACCTCTCTCACTGGGCTAGACAAAACAGAGGGAAGGCAAAAAAAAACTGAGAGTGGAAGTCAGGAAGCATCATTAAAAATCCCTCCTGAGTCCTGGGACTGTACATCTGTCCATTGCTATTGTGTCTGTGTGTTGGTCTGCGAGTCTGCAACACTACTGTGTGTGTTTGTAGTTCCTTGCATAGAAAAAAAAACCCCATTCATTATTCATTTCAAAGCGTGAGTATATGCCCACTTCTAATAAGAGCACTCTGGATGAGTGCAAACTTCATCAAAGTACACTTCAAAGTTAAAAACCCATGCTGAATGAAAAATCATTCGACATGTATCTACCTTCTACAAAGACAGGCATCAGCGCATCAGCATTGCATCACAGCGATCAAATCTTGTCGGTCTTTAATTTGTCATATGTCTTGATGCATGCTCAATAATCCAGGTAAGAAAAGCAAAGAAGGTTGAATCAGTTCATCTGGATACAATGTTTATTGCCTTTGTAGCATAGCGGTCAAACTAAGTGACTCTTCAACTGAAGAGGTCACTTAGTTGAGTGACAAAATGTATCTGTCAATAAATGTATCCGGATGAACTGATTCAACTTTCTTTGATTAATTTGTTATAGTTTATCAGTTCAGACCAAAGATCTGGCACAGCTGGTCTTGCCAAACAGTGTGACCAGGTGCTGGCAATATCTGTTGCCCAACAAATGGGTTCTGTCAGCATGGTGCCAATGCCTCAAGGAAACCAGTGGTGCCAATGCCTCTTAGGCTGATGGGATTTGGAGTGCAGTGGGAGCCCTGGGCATGAGGATGGTCTCTGTTTTTATGACCACAGGCCTAGATACTGCAGAGTAGGCTGATGAATAAACACACATACACAGAATAGTTTGTACTTTCTAAATATTTACACAAACACTACTGCAGGTCAGATGATAAACATGTGCCAATGGCAAACCAACAAACACAGGCACGTATGGAAATAAAATCAACACCTTATTACTGAAAATGCATAACTTGGAATTTGAAAATGTGTACAGAGAATAGTCAATTCGTACCCATAATTTGCAAATGTGTACCAAAATCATCAAATGTGTACTGACTTTTATAAATGTGGATCCAGATTTGAAAATGTTTACTGAGATTTGTGAATGTTTATCTTGATTTGCAAGGGCTTCCGGGTAGCGTAGCGGTCTATTCCGTTGCCTACCAACACAGGGATCGCAGTTCAAATCCCCGTGTTGCCTCTGGCTTGGTCGGGCATCCCTACAGACACAATTGGACATGTCTGCGAGTGGGAAGCCGGATGTGGGTATGTATTCTGGTCACTGCACTAGTGCTTCCTCTGGTCGGTCAGGGTGTCTGTTCAGGGCTGTGGGGAATGGTGTGATCCTCCCACATGCTACATCCCCCTGGCGAAACTCCTCACTGTCAGGTGAAAAAAAGTGGCTGGTGACTCCACATATATCGGAGGAAGCATGTCTGCAGCCCTCCCCGGATCAGCACAGGGGGTGGAGCAGTGACCGGGACAGCTTGGAAGAGTAGGGTATTTGGCCAAGTACAATTGGGGGGAAAAGGGGGGGGATCCCCCCCAAAAAAAAGATTTATAAATATGGTGCTGCAATGACTCAGCCCAAAATGTTTTCAACAAAGGAATGGCAACAAATGGGAGCAAGCCATGGGTATGAAACATTTCATTTAAGAAAACATTGAGAAGCCAGCTGTGATCAATATTAGACAATGGCTAATCATTTCCTTATCAAACATAACTCTCGACTTCAAGAAGTAAAGCTAGAAAAACAAGCAGAAGAAGCACGCCTGCAGGGGGTGAGGGGGGTGTTATTGTGGAGTCGGTACCACAGACCAGTTGAATGCTCTCTGTTGGGCCAAAGCAGGCGGTCAGTAGAACTTTACTTAGCGGGTTGATGAAGCTGCTTGACTGGATGAATGAAACAGGCGAACCTTGATGGATCACAGCTGGAGAGAGGAGACTGTTTTTTGGGAGCAGACTCTATACCCGTGCAGCTAATACTGTCAAGGCCATTTAGGGACTGCCAACGAACTACGAATATCGCACAATACAAAACTGCAAAACTTGAGGACATGAACCCAATCATGTTTGCAACAGCATTTAGATTTTTCAAGTACATTTTTGGAAGTTTATATAATGATTTGATAGTAACAGTAACCCCTAGAGAGGTGGCAAAGGCAAAGGAAAAGGCGTATGGTGAGTTGTATGACAGATTAGACACTAAGGAAGGAGAAAAGGACTTGTACCGATTGGCTAGACAGAGGGACAGAGCTGCAAAGGATGTGCAGCAAGTTAGGGCGATCAAGGATAGAGATGGAAATGTGCTGACAAGCGAGGAGAGTGTGCTAAGAAGGTGGAAGGAATACTTTGAGGGGCTGATGAATGAAGAAAATGAGAGAGAGAGAAGGTTGGATGATGTAGGGATAGTGAATCAGGAAGTTCAGCGGATTAGCAAGGAGGAAGTGAGGGCAGCTATGACGAGGATGAAGAGTGGAAAGGCAGTTGGTCCTGATGACATACCTGTGGAGGCATGGAGATGTTTAGGAGAGATGGCAGTGGAGTTTTTAACTA
Organism: Lampris incognitus; assembly: GCF_029633865.1. NCBI lineage: Eukaryota > Metazoa > Chordata > Actinopteri > Lampriformes > Lampridae > Lampris > Lampris incognitus. Next base: position 25,501,254 of record NC_079225.1, read on the forward strand.
GATTGTTTAACACAATCCTGGAAAGTGAGAGGATGCCTGAGGAGTGGAGAAGAAGCATACTGGTACCGATTTTCAAGAACAAGGGTGATGTGCAGAACTGTAACAACTACAGAGGTATAAAGTTGATCAGCCACAGCATGAAGATTTGGGAAAGAGTAATAGAAGCTAGGTTAAGAGGAGAGGTGACGATCAGCGAGCAGCAGTATGGTTTCATGCCATGAAAGAGCACCACAGATGCGATGTTTGCTTTGAGAATGTTGATTGAGAAGTATAGAGAAGGCCAGAAAGAGTTGCATTGTGTCTTTGTAGATTTAGAGAAAGCTTATGACAGAGTGCCGAGAGAGGAGGTGTGGTATTGTATGAGGAAGTCAGGAGTTGCAGAGAAGTATGTAGGAGTGGTGCAGGATACGTATGAGGGAAGTGTGACAGTGGTGAGGTGTGCGGTTGGAATGACAGATGGGTTCAAGGTGGAGGTGGGATTACATCAAGGATCGGCTCTGAGCCCTTTCTTGTTTGCAACGGTGATGGACAGGTTGACGGACAAGATCAGGCAGGAGTCTCCATGGACGATGATGTTCGCGGATGACATTGTGATCTGTAGCGAGAGTAGGGTGCAGGTAGAGGAGAGCCTGGAGAGGTGGAGGTATGCACTGGAGAGAAGAGGAATGAAAGTCAGTAGGAGCAAGACGGAATACCTATGCGTGAATGAGAGAGAGGACAGTGGAATGGTCAGGATGCAAGGAGTGGAGGTGACAAAGGCATTTGAGGTTAAATACTTGGGGTCAACTGTCCAAAGTAATGGGGAGTGCAGTAGAGAGGTGAAAAAGAGGGTGCAGGCAGGTTGGAGTGGGTGGAGAAGTGTGTCAGGAGTGATTTGCGACAGAAGGGTACCAGCAAGAGTTAAAGGGAAAGTTTACAAGATGGTTGTGAGACCAGCTATGTTATATGGTTTGGAGACAGTGGCACTGACGAAAAGACAGGAGGCGGAGCTGGAGGTGGCAGAGTTGAAGATGCTAAGATTTTCACTGGGAGTAACGAAGAAGGACAGGATTAGGAACGATTATATTAGAGGGACCGCTCAGGTTGGACGGTTTGGAGACAAAGCAAGAGAGGCAAGATTGAGATGGCTTGGACATGTGTGGAGGAGAGATGCTGAGTATATTGGGAGAAGGATGCTGAATATGGAGCTGCCAGGGAAGAGGAGAAGAGGAAGGCCAAAGAGGAGGTTTATGGATGTGGTGAGGGAAGACATGCAGGTGGCTGGTGTGACAGAGGAAGACGCAGAAGACAGGAAGAAATGGAAACGGATGATCCGCTGTGGCGACCCCTAACGGGAGCAGCCGAAAGTAGTAGTAGTAGTAGTAACCCCTAAACTGTACCACCTTGCATCATAAAACCAGCACATGGTTCTATATCGATTTTATGATCTCAGATGGTACAGTTTATGTGTCACTGATAACAATAACCAAAAATATGGAAATTAAAAGTAATAAAGTATAAAAAACAAAAATGTAAAAACCCCAAAGGAATGCATCTTGCAGCAGAGTACCCTGAACACAGAGTATATGTGTTACTGTGTAGGAGTACACTAGGACTATTTTCAAGTCTCAACTAACTGGGAAAAGACTCGGCATCACACATAATGGCTGACTTTCACAGATTTTATAGTTATTGACAAGCACACTGGTTACAACTGCAGGCATAGAGGTGTATACACTTTGCCGCTGAGCTCAAACTTGTCCAGATTGCAGTGGTAAAAATCCTACATGTTTGATATTATTATGATAATGCTCACTGGCCGAATGCTTAACCGGGTGGAAAGCAATTTGAATCTCAAACCTGCCAATGTAATGTGTGCCGACCATCCATGGGGATGTGCTCAATTTAGTGCAGACCGATACAGACTAGATTATGATCGGCCTTTAAATCGTCTAATGTGTTCTCGGCCATAGTGAATATCCAAAATCCTCTATCTTTTTACCACTGTGTTTTGTCTAGAAGTTTCCCTCTTTTTCTTCCCAATTGTATCCAGCCAATTACCCCACTCGTCCGAGTCGTCCCGGTCATTGCTCCACCCCCTCTGCCGATCCGGGGAGGGCTGCAGACTACCACATGCTTCCTCCGATACACGTGGAGTTGCCAGCCGCTTCATTTCACCTGATAATGAGGAGTTTCGCCAGGGGGACGTA
>NC_079225.1:25505942-25532927 GCF_029633865.1 Lampris incognitus
GAGTCGCTTTCCACTTGTGTCATCATTAATTACCTCCAGCTTATCTGGGCCAGGTGAAAAATCAATATATTTATTTTTCTAAAGGCCATCGTGGAGTCTGTTTTTGAGGACAGCCGGCTTGGCGGGCCGATGCGGAAGTCATTAATCGAAAGTTGTTATCGGACGCAAGGCCGTCCAGACCACCTTTTCTCTTTCCCTACACGTTGCACTCCATGGCAGCTCTGAAGGGAAGGTGACTTTTAAGAAGAGAGATATTCGTTTGAATGGCAGGTGAGTAGGCGGACGGGAGGAGAGGGTAGAGCCTTATGTAGTGGACTACATTAGTATATAAATGAGTTTCAATGAGCATACTTGTAACACTGTGTGTGAGACAGACAGAGAGAGAGAGAGTCTGTGTGTGTGTGTATTTGTGTGTGTGAGAAAAGTGTGTGGCTTGCATTTCCTCGATGTCTATCCCTTTGTGTACACACAGACAAACCGATCCCCACACCTACTCACACATGCTCCATGTACACACGTTAGCATCACATTTAGCTCTGCATTACAATCTCTGGAGCGTGTGTGTGTGTTCATTATTTTTGTAGTGGCGATGATTTTGGAGAGTAGGTGCGATCCATCACACACAGCACAGCCTTGATATTCTGAATCACCGCTATCTCTCCGGTATCGCTGCAGTGAGGCCTCATGATATATTGCTGTGGGATGCATGTTTATACATTAATTCATCAATATGATGCCATTCTTCCCTCCACATCCCCTAGTCCACCATGCAAGGCTCCTCAGTTAGACAAGACGAGGGTGGGGGGTGGTGGTTGGGGGGGGGGTGGCTGTGGGCTGGGAACAAACCACACTGTCCACTTTACAAATACTGCAGCCTGCCAGAGATGTAATTCTGGGAAGATTAAAAACAACACACACCCAATCTGCCCTAAAAAATATGCACGCTACATGCACATAAATGCCCACTGAGTACTTTTGCGACATGCCGAAAGGAGAAAGCACTCAAAGAAAAAGGTTGGACCAAAACACACTATCAATATTTCAAATGATCTGACCAAAAAGCTCAAGAGACCCTCCACCCTCATCACTCTTAAAAAGCCACCATTCAATCTCATCAACCCAACCCTCCTTGAGCATGACACACATGCGCATGCTGCTTATATGTGCAGTGTTGTGTGTGTGTGTGCATGTGAAGACAAGGGCATGGGTGTGTGTGTGAGTGTGTACGCAGGCAGGTGTGTCTGTAAGTTGCTGTTGTTGTTTTTTTGCACGGCAGAATTTACCCTCTGTTGCAGGAAACGGGGTCTCCCCTTCAGTTTTGGTTTCTGCCAGCTTGCCCGTCCTCAGCAAAACCTCAGCGAAGCTCTCTGGAGGTATGGGATCGTGGGAAGAATACACATCTTGGCTCTTCAGGAGAGACAGCATGGAGAGAAGAGGGAAAAAAACAACTATCAAAGCAGACATGATAAGGGTTAATAAGAAAAAAGAAGAAAAGCCCACAGGCCGATCACAACAGCAACGACAAAAAAGGAGGTATGATTGAGCTGACCAGTTGCCTACATTCTCAGGAGTCAGACAGCTGAGAGACATAATGAACAAATTAACTTCACAGCTGAAATTAACTGTTTGAACATAGGGATTTTACAGAAAACTCATTTATAAGACCCATGTGCAGCAAGTTATTTCTCAGATGCGCTTCGGGTGAACAATGAACACTGTGATCTCACTGACATTTGAGGCCACACTTCTTTAAATACTCTTCCTGTCTGTATTTACCCCCCCCCCTTCTCTCATTATATTTCAATGGAAAATGTATTTGCAGAACGTAGGGCCACCCTGCCTCCTCTATGCATTCCCTGCAAAAGCAGAAGGCGACAGGGTGTCCAGGTGGCGTAGCGGTCTATTCCGTTGCCTACCAACACAAGGATCTCCGGTTCGAATCTCCGTGTTACCTCCAGCCTGGTCGGGCTTCCCTACAGACACAATTGGCTGTGTCTGCGGATGGGAAGCCAGATGTGGGTATGTGTCCTGGTCACTGCAGTAGCACCTCCTCTGGTCGGCCGTGGCGCCTGTTCGGGGGGGAGGGGGAACTGGGGGGAATAGCGTCATCCTATATATAGAGCGCCACAGGAGTTCATTCCTGCCTGGGGCCATCAAACTTTACAACTCCTCCCTCAGAGTGTCAGACACTCTGAGTTAATGGTCATTGGACGGGCCCTTCGACTTGTTTTACCCTGTCGGGTTTTGTTTGTGCCGTTTGTTTTGCGCTGCGGTAGTCCAGTATAGATAGGGTGTATGTGCACCATGCTTGTTGATATATTTTGCTGTTATTTCTATTTCTTATTTTATCTTTTATTTCTATTTGTTTCTGTTTTTCTTGTTTCTATTTTCTTGTTATCGTGTATCTTGTTAGTTTTTAGTTTTTTCTTACTAGAGCGTGAGTGTCTGTAATAGAATCCAATTTCCCCTTGGGGATGAATAAAGTATTCTGATTCTGGTTCTGATTCTGATCCTCCCACACGCTACGTCCCCCTGGTGAAACGCCTCACTGTCAGGTGAAAAGAAGCAACTGGCAACTCCACATATATCGGAGGAGGCATGTGGTAGTCTGCAGCCCTCCCCGCAATGGCAGAGGGGGTGGAGCAGCGACCAGGACGGCTTGGAAGAGTGGGGTAATTGGCCGGGTACAATTGGGGAGAAGATGGGGGGGGGGGCAGAAGGTGACAAGTTGAAATATATTCACAGCAGGACTGTTACAATAAATTAAGAAAATGCTGAAGTTTTTTCTTTCCTCGGTGTCTCTGTTTAAAGAGAACTTGTATTTATTTTTCCATCAAGTGGCCTATCTCTTCCTCTGCTGTGCTTTCCCTTCTTCACTTCCTTCATTGACATTGTTCAGGCAAAAACCAACCCAATTGATTCGCCGGCTCGTGCACTGATGAACGTGAGGAGCATTTATTGATGGACGAACGATGGATGATGTATGGATGTTTGGGATGGAAAGGAGGAAGGAATTTCGAGAGGCCTATTAAAATGTCACGACGGGAGACCTATAGGCCCTCTCTGTTTCCCCCCCACGTCCACTCTTATAGCTATCCACATGATTTGTGTCTCTGAGAAAAAAGCTCAGTCATAGCCCAGGGTGGCCATTTTCTAGGTGTAAAAGGTCAAACTACTGCTTCTTCCACTTTTATTTTTCCCCCTCTCCATCACTCCTTCTTGTCCACATTTTTCTCAATTTATGGTATTGTTCACTCTCCCCAGTTGCTACATACTCCTGCCATGTTTTTTGTTCTGTGCCTCATTTCCTGCTGTTCCCATTTCTCCAAGTTTGCTCTTTTCCCTGCTTCTTCATCCTTATCTCTTCTTCATACTTAACTGGATCTTTCTTTCCATCTCCATTTATCTTGCACTGCCTCGTCAGCACTGTGGATACTTCCAAATAGCTTCTGGCTTTGAAATTATTCATTTTGAAATCCAAATGTATTTTTTCTCAATACTAGTTTTGAAGGCATTTATGGGTCGTATACAGGGGGAAAAACACTCTAATGAGCTTCAAGGCATGAAACCACGCTGGCAATTTTGATGCAAATTTAAAAGGTGTTGTGGGTTATTTAGAAGCTAAATATACAACAAAAAATGCAGAAAACAAATGATGGGCTTTAAAGCCCCATTGGCACAGAATCAGGCAACGTGGCGCCTGGCCGCAGCAGTATGCGGTAGTGTGGGCGTGTCACTACATGGCCCATTGCGATCAGTCATCACTGCAATGGACCGTTCCAGTGAACATGGCCCACGCGGGCGTCTTTGGTCTGATTGCCAGCTTACATGACTGGCTACCGCAGTGTTGACGTCAGGTTGCATTCCGGCAAAAGTTTAATCTGGTTCAACTTTTTTGCCGGACACCGCTGCGTTTTTTTTTTTTTTGCTGAACCCCCTGCGGCACGCACTGCGGCAGTGTAAACGCACACCTTCATTCAAAATGAATGGGAGGTTTTGCGTTTTTGACGCATTGCCTGATTCTGTCTGAATTCAGCCTTAGGCTCATTAGTCTGAAAGCCACTCACTGGGTCCACATAGGGATCATCAAAGAGTTCCTGATAGAAGGGACCGCAACCCTGTCTGTCCAGACAGGAGTTCTCACACACCCCTTCCTGGTTACTGGAGTCTGTGCCGTGACCCTGAGGAGCCATAAAAACACCATTAAACATTCAAAACATGCCCAGAGCAATGCCATCTCTCTTTGTCCCATCGCTCACATCCATTCTGCTTTTTTCCTTCCTCAGAAAACCTGCCACCACAATTGTCCCCCACCAGCCATTGCCAAACACAGAGACGCCATCAATCTACACTAAGGCGACCACCACACCAGTCCAGCCCCCGGCAACCAGAAGATTTTAAAATATTCAGCAGACAAGTCAGTTAATTATGCAAGAGATGCACTCTTGATTGGTTGTATTTGGATAAAGTCTATGAAGTGTATGTACTATGTGCCTATGTGTGTGTGCCAACATACACACACGCACACACACACACACACACACACACACACACACACACACACACACACACACACACACACACACACACACAACGTGTAGTCTAGGCGCCAGCTGCATTAACAAACATAAACATCCTAATTCACGGCTCCTTGTTTCTTTAGCACTTGATGGCAAAATTCTGAACCTGGCTCTCTTCATCTGGCCACCTAATCATCCCCCAGTGTAATTGGCTTAATGATTTCCTCCCTCTCCACCTCAAGCTGATGTGTGGCGAATGTTCTGGTGCATAATGGCTGCTGTACATCACCCAGGTGGGTGTTACTCATTCGTAGTGATTGAGGTGAGTTTCAACCCTTTGGTGTGAAGCACTCTGGGTATCAAGATAAAGCGCTATATAAATGTGATCCATTACTGATCATGACTGGTCGATAACTTTTGCAATTCATAAACACACACACACACAAAAGGATAAAGGCTCACATGTTCAAAGCATTCTTACATGCAGAGGCCGGAGAAAGTCGAGTGAGTGCTTCCACCAGTGATGGTCACTGACTGCAGTCAATACAGCCTTGGTGGTCAGGCCCGTGCTGGTCAGCACCTCCATGGTCTTCGTTGTTGTCCTGTGGAGTAAGTCCCCTGCTGTCCCCACAGGAGAGCCCGCACTAGGAGTGCTGGCCTAGGGCCAAGTCCAGCAGGAACAGTGAAGGCAAAAAGTCAGGGAGGATAGGGCAACAGACATCAGCAAAACCGCAACGTCACTTCACTGTTTGGAGGACAGCGTGTCGGCCCAGTCACTCTAAAGTGGTCGCTGTGGTAAGGGTTTATTATGTATTCTGCATTAGAGATGCAAAATATTCCCTGCAGTTCCAGCTGAGTGTGGAGCAACACCACTGCATCATAACAGCAATTATCCAAAATGTAGAAGTTTTATGATGGCTGGAGCTGTCAACCAGAGCAATCTTACAGTAGCTTTAATCTTTCTTTTGGCATTAAAAACACTACTGTGTTCTTCTATTTCTGAAGAAACATCTGTAGTTTTCTGGCATTTATGCAACATCAAAATGTAATACAGATAGGCTTGTTGATTTCATGCATACAAGACAAAGTCAGACTTTTTCGAGATAAAAACAAAAGAAAACAAAACAAAAGCATCGGCAAAGTAATGGTGCATTTGAAATGCACTGCACTGTGTTGTGAAAATGGATTTTTACTGTGTTTCTAAAAGAGCAACTTCCATTTTCTTGAGATGTTGGTTACAGCAATGTTGGGAAGGGCTTTAAAACAGCATTTAGAGCCAATGTGCTGGGGCCAAATCGTTTAGTGGCTCCCATCAATACTTTATTTGGCTGGGAGTGGGGGATGGGAGGGACGAAAGGGACCCAAATACACATGCACAGCAAGATACACACACATGCACAGCAAGACACACACACACACACACACACACACATACACACACACAGATAAGCAACGTACACACATTTACAACCTGATGTCAGATGTGAACGGACATCTATACAACAAGAAAGGGACACACACGCGCACACAAACCGGCAGCCATCCAGACACAAAGGAGGTATGATGCGGTCATGAAACATTAACACCCACTCACAGCATCACAAAGCTGGCAGCGCTGAAGGAGATGAGGAGGCAGGCATGAATAAACCAAGGGGCCAGAGCAACACTAACACAATATTTAAAGCTCATCAAATATGGAGCAAAGGAGAAATGGGAAAACACCACAGACGACGGGCACGGAATCCCCCGCCATCACCACAACACACACATATACAAATAAATAGTGGCATATGGACAGCACACAACTTCTGTGCAGACACATGGCATATGGACAACACATCCACATATAGGACTATACAGACATGCAGATGGGCAAACACTCATAACACCACACACACCTGGGGAGAATCCATTTCATCGGCCTCTCGCCCAGTCTGGTTAAAAGCAGGCTCTATTTGAAAGTTGACCTTCTGGTACAACACCTGGAAGTGAGTGAGAGTGGAGAGAGAGTGAAACAGACAGCGAGAGAGACAGAGAGAGAAGTGGAGGGAAAAACTGTGACAAAGCTTTTTGCTTTTCTACTTTCATATTCATTGTTATGTGCTGTATAAATACAACTTCTCAGATGCTGCACATGCTTTGTTTACAGTGGTTATGCGCATCGAAACCTTTACGTAACAGTTGTACCCACTCTGACGGGGAAAAAAAACATATCATACATACAGTATAAATTTTAGAATCCAGTTTGATCCGAGACATTGCAAAAATTGAGCGTTCATGTGTTGAGGACACTAATGTTTGGTGTATTCCTACTGAGGTGGGAAGTGATCTTTGATTCTGGGGGAGAAATTTAAAGGTAAAGGAGAGGGGTAAAAATAACAGCTGTTAACTGTATTGTTTTTCTGTTTTTTGTTATTAATTTTCTCCCTTTTTCTCCCCAATTGTACTTGGCCAAATACCCCACTCTTCTGAGCCGTCCCGGTTGCTGCGCCACCCCCTCTGCTGATCCGGGGAGGGCTGCAGACTACCACATGCTTCCACATATACATGTGGAGTCACCCACCAGCCACTTCTTTTCACTTTACAGTGAGGAGTTTCGCCAGAGGGATGTAGCGTGTGAGAGAATCATGCTATTCCCCCCCCCCCCCCCGAACAGGCATCCCGAATGACCAAAGGAGGTGCTAGTGCAGCGACCAGGACACATACCCACATCCGGCTTCCCACCTGCAGACACGGTCAATTGTGTCTGTAGGGACGCCTGACCAAGCCAGATGTAACACGGGGATTTGAACCGGCAATAGCCGTGTTGGTAGGCAACAGACCACTATGCTACCCGGACGGCCCATTAACTGTATTGTTGTTGTTTTTTCCCCTCAGAATTCACATCAGCCAAATATCAGGAGGTACTGTGAGACATGATTACAGCCCCAAGATGAAAGGCTAAGATTGGAAATAGTGCTATGGCTACTGGTCTGAAAGTACCATCTTTCAGTATTATGAACTACAGGGGTCAAAGTTGAAAGGAAAGGGGGGGCGGTCAGTGGTGGCAACCTGAGTCTGCAGGTCGCTGGAGGCAGCCAGTAGACTGTTGATGTTATTGGCGGGACAGTGGGTGAGGGAAAAGGCCAGCAGCTCCTGGCGGGCGTTCAGGTCCTCATAGCCTTCACACTGGCCCAGTAGACTGCACACCTCCCAGGCTGGACTGTAACCTAGAGACACAGAGCGGTGGGAGAGAGCAGCAAATGGGGGGAGGGGGTGCGGAGAAGTGAGTGAGGGACAACTCAGCGGTAAATAAATGGAAAAATGAGAGGAGCGGGCAATCCCAGGAACAGTTAAAAGTGATGGTGATTTGTATCAGGAATTCAGTCAACAAATCAGTCAACTTTTATTCATATGGAATTTTAAAAAAGCATAAATGTAGCCCAATGCTTCAAAAAGGAGAGATAGGCAGCTGTTCAGCAGTTTTGAACTCTATCAGAGTCAAACGCTATCCATCTACCCTGACTCCTACGAAATGGAACACAAACACCTATCTACTGCCACATCAGATAAAAACACACGTATGTACACAAGCGTATGGCTACACACACACACAGGCACACAAACACATTGAGAAACACACACAAAACGCACACACAAACATGAAAGGTAACAAAACAGTCTTTTGCCAGCGCATGTGACACATACACACATATGACAGCCTAAAAATAAATTCGGTGTGACGCTCTGAGAAAACGATGAAGCGATCAAACATCTTCTGAAGGCCAAGGATATTAATGTGCATTTCAAGACCAAAACCTCCCTCCAGCTCAAAGGAATATCACACAATACATTTTTACATATACGCTACATTTGTCCCTGCTTCTTCACAGTCAAAAACTAAGGCACCACTGCGACTTGCCCCTTATAAATGGATTCAATTATCCCCACTACGTTCAAAGACAGAGAACACGGGTGCTTATCTGATGGTACCCTCTCTTCTCCCCGACACCCTTTTCTCATCCACACCATCTCTCATTATTCAGCACGGCGGAGGTGGTCTGATATTCTGTTGGCTGTGATTTTTTTGGCGCAGACCAATAACGGGATGGGGCAAAATATGCATCTTGCATCTTGGTGGCCATTCAACATGACTCCTCTAGCAAATTGGTGGGATTCTGTGAAACTACTTTTTAGATGAAAGGGGATTCAACGGGGATCGACACTACTGCCCTCTTGCATTTGCTTGTGATAAACCTTAGAAGGGACCCATGGAAGAAAAGGAGTCTATAAGGTCATGACATTAATATCCAAAAACACAAGAAAAATGTCACAGCATCAAGACCAAAGCTGTTTTCACCCCCTTACACAGGCCAAGTGATACATGGTACTAGCGGGATACCCCTGTGGGACACCACAAGGCAAGGAGGGCTTTGGCAAGGTACTGACTTGGTCTTAATCAAGTTTGGGAAAATCCATTGCTGGGGAAGTTGCTGAATACTGCACAGCGGTGACCAACAACTGCACATATTTTAACCTTGAGGTACTATACCGTCCCACTTGCATTATGTTATCTAACATACACTATTCTGTTTGCAGTGCGTTTCCTTACAGAGTACATAAAGGTGGCAGGGCATCGAAGAGTAAAGGATCATGAATGCTGTAAGGTCAACTGTGGGGCAGACTCTGGCCAAGATGTGAATAAATGGCTTTGGCAAATGTCAAGGATATTGGTTGTATTTCATCCATCCATCCATCCATTATCCAAGCTGCTTATCCTGCTTAGGGTCGCGGGATGCTGGAGCCTATCCTTGCAGTCATTGGGCGGCAGGTGGGGAGACACACTGGACAAGTCGCCAGTCCATCACAGGGCTGACACACACACACACACACACACACACACACACACACACACACACACACACACACACACACACACACACACACACACCTAGGGACAATTTAGTGTGGCTGATTCACCTGACCTACATGTCTTTGGACTGTGGGAGGAAACCAGAGCACCCGGTGAAAACCCATGCGGACACGGGGAGAACATGCAAACTCCACACAGAGGATGACCTGGGATGACCCCCAAGGTTGGACAACCCTGGGGTTCGAACCCAGGGCCTTCTCGTTGTTAGGCGACCACACTAACCACTGTGCCACCAGTTATATTTCAATGCATTTGCCGTTTTGGTTACTGTGAAGAATCAAAGGGAGGTGATAACCTGATTAAAGTATTTTATGGAATTTCCTTTTATAACACACACATAACTACTTGATGACTTATGACTAATGACTATTGCAAACTGTTCTCTTCTCTCACATGTCTTTTCTCTCTCTCTCTCTCTGAATGATGTCTTCTACTTTCTCTTGTATGAGTGAATGGTGTCATGTGAGTCTCCCTTGTGTGCACGTGCAGTCTGTCCCCCTCCCAGGTCTCTGTGGTGATGGTGGTCACCACCTGGACACTGCTTGGCATTCCCTTCATCACATTTTCTTTTTATATATCTTACAGATCCATATAATTTTCATTATCCTGGGTTTTTTTTTTTTTACATGGTGATGGTGGTCGCGTGGCTCGGGTCCTGGGCTGTTCCGGTGGTGTCTGGATACTGCTTGGCATCCTGCCATAAATTTTATAATTCCATAATAATTCTGTTTCTCCTCTTTCATTGTATTCTGTAAATTGCGAAAACACAACATCCATTGCACGTTGTCCGTCTTGGGAGAGAGATACCTCCTCTGTTGCTCTCCCTGAGGTTTCTTCCTATTTTTTCTCCCTGTTAAAGGGTTCGTTTAGGGAGTTGTTCCTTATCCGATGTGAGGGTCTAAGGACAGGATGTTGTGTTGCTGTAAAGCCCTTTGAGGCAAATTTGTAAGTTGTGATATTGGGCTATACAAATAAAATTGACTTGACTTGACATTCACATGGGTACCAATGATGTAAGGGTTTGTTGTTGGGTTTTTTTTAATTGTGCTTAAACAGCGCCATGAAGCAGTTTGGGATCAGCTTGGAGCAGAGGACACTGAGTTATGGATGCATTACCGAGTTAATGTATTAACAATCATCTGAGGAAGTAATGCAATCTAAAATAAAAAACAGACCATAAGAATGAAAATTGCACTAAATTGTTCACATAGCTGAACAGAGTGGAAGGTTTAACAGATATCCTGTTGGATTAACCAAAACAGTTTTTAGGTGAATAAAGACACTTTTTTAAGTTGTATTCAACCTTTACTTATACAGCTGGTAGGGTGACAGAGCAAAAACACTCTTTTTTTCCCTTTTTTTTTTTGTATATCGTGTCTCAATGAAAATGGTTTACCTGCAGCCATGAGGTCCTGACAATGGATGTAGGAGGCTTTAAAGTCCAAACACTGCAGAGCCTGCACCGCCAGCAGGGTCAACACTTGGCCTTTACGCCTTGCCTCATCCTCTCCTAGACAGACAGACAGACACAGACACAGACACAGACACAGACACACACACACACACACACACCACGGAAAAATTTAATATGTAAAATCGTGACATACCCTGCAAGCAACATCCTTCAGAAATTAATTCTTGATCTTGAGAAACAAGTGTCAGCACAACAAAACAAACCCACACAACAGCAAATCTCATAATCCTGCATATTGCATATAAAACATGGCTTAAAAAAAATCTCTAATGAAAATCTTCATCAAAGCATGCACACACACACACACACACACACACACACACACACACACACACACACACACACGTTAACTGTTGGAAACTGAGGATGTCTAAATTCAGCCACCACATGGCAGATGGGTTGAGGCGCAACGTCCAATAAATTTATCGGTTTGTTTTGGAAAGAAGTTCATTGCCTTGTGCATTCTTATAAAAGAATAAAATGGGAATAATAATAATAATGACAACAACAACAAACATCACCACCCTGCTCTGCCTCTCCTCCTCAGAAACTCAGACTATATCTCAATCTGACATGTAAGTGTTGGGATATCGGTGTTGGTGTGAACACGACTGGAGGGCTGAGGAAGGGCTTTGATCTCAGCCCAGCTTCAATAAACACAGAGAAGAAGACAGGGCTTTCAAAAAGACATGGGCAAGAACAGGCCACCTGAACAAACCCGTCCATTAAAGATCAAAGTACAGGCTGAGACGAGGAGAGGCCATCACACTGGATGTGACGCTGTGTGTATAGGGTGTGCGTGTGTGTAGTGTGTGTGTGTGTGTGTGTGTGTGTGTGTGTGTGTGTGTGTGTGTGTGTGTGTGTGTGTGTGTGTGTGTGTGTGTGTGCGTGTGTGTGTGTGCGTGCGTGTGTGTGGTGAGCAACAAAAGGAAATTGGGTGTTTACTGTGGAGTGATGGGCCTGGTCAAATATTTTCAGGGTGACTTCAAAAACTCTCAAGAGTGGAGTGAGGTACGTGTGTGCACCTGTGTGTGCACCTGTGTGTGTGTGTGTGTGTGTGTGTGTGTGTGTGTGTGTGTGTGTGTGTGTGTGTGTGTGTGTGTGTGTGTGTGTGTGTGAGCAAATGTGCTAATCTCACTGTGTGCAGCCTCGTCTAATTTTTCTAAGCCAAAAATTTTTTTTATGAGGAAACCCTGTGTGACCTTGCGTCAGGTAGACTTAAAGAGACAAATTGGAATTCCGGTGGAACTCCTCCCCTGTGCTCCATGGACAAAACGGGCACAGATGAAAAGGTGAGAAATGTCAAAAATAAAATAAAAAATGAACAGTCAGCAGTTAAGTTAGTCCGTAGGTCGAACAGCCGTCCCAACTGAAGAAAAAGACGACAACATTTCTGCTGGTATGTACTGGAAACCTGATGTCAACCTGATCCTTTCAGAATGGGCAAAATGTGACTGCTGTCAGTATCACAAGAATCACTGACTGAGAAGGGGAAAAAAAGCCGATTTCTCTCTCTCTTTGTGTGTGTGTGTGTGTGTGTGTGTGTGTGTGTGTGTGTGTGTGTGAGAGCGGGTGAGACTACCTTGGATTTACAGAACATTTCTCTAGACCTCGGCAGGAGCCAAACCCCTTGGGAAGCATTTTTTTCACCCCTTTTCTCCCTGGGACGCTGGTGATACTTCTATTAAATATTCACAACAGAGCCCTGGAGCTGTGCGCCCTTCAAAAGGTCCCCCCCACCCCCACTGCATTTATTTATTTAAAAACATGTTTATTCCTTTTTCACATCTCTCTGCCTCTCTCTCTTGTCATCCGTCGGTGTGGGCTGCCTGCTGACTGAATAGCAGCAACAAGCGACAAAACTGCCACAGGGCCAGTTAGCAGGTTTCCTTCAGCCAGTGACAGGCCTCAGAGGTGGTTTGTACTTCCTAAGACAAAGAGGACGCTAGTGATTGTGAAGAGGGAAACAGAATCACACAGGATTGAAGGGAGAAACAGTGGTAGTCTTGTCCTTGTCCTGATAGTAAGTGAGGGGGGAGAAAAACGGGCAGCAGAGATGGAGGAGAAAACCAAGGCCATGACTACCAGAGGCAGAATGGGAGACGAAGGAGAGACGTAAAACTAGAGGACAAATTAAGATGGTTACACTCGTCTTTTTTTTTCCAATGGGGCTTATGTCATCCAATCATGCCGCATGTGGAAAAACCAAATAATTTACAAAACCAAAGCCTCACATCATCTACTCGCCATAGGAGAGGGAGAGATCAGAAAGCAGGAAAGGTGATGCTGAAGGGCGTCCAGGTGGTGTGGCAGTTTATTCCATTGCCTACCGACACAGGGATTGCCGGTTTGAATCCCCGTGTTACCTCCGGCTTGGTCGAGCGTCCCTACAGACACAATTGGTCGTGTCTGCGGGTGGGAAGCCAGATGTGGATATGTGTCCCGGTCGCTGCCTCCTCTGGTCGGACGGGGAGCCTGTTCGGGGGAGAGAGGGAACTGGGGGGAGTAGCGTGAGCCCCCCATGCGCTACGTCCTCCTGGTGAAACTCCTCACTGTCAGGTGAAAAGAAGTGGCTAGCGACTCCACTTGTATCGGAGGAGACATGTGGTAGTCTGCAGGGTGGAGCGGCAACCGGGACGGCTCGGAAGGGGAAAAATCAAAAAAAGAAGTGATGCTGAATTACAACAGAGACCCGCTGTACCCATTCGTTTCAGCAACGGCACAGCACAACGGCAGCGTCAACCGCTCGTCTCTGCTGCTTTCTTCCACCTCAACAACTCGTGTTTCATAAAGGCCCCGCTGCTATGAGAGATTTTCTGGCCCGTTTGCAAATACTGTTTTGAGATGAAAAATGTTTTAACAGTTTGAAGCTTAGGTGGTAAGCATTACTGGTGGCTTAACAGCCCGGCCTTATGCATTGCTAAAGAGCCGCGCATTTTATTCATGTATTCACTTATGTAGTAGTTTGAGCAGGAGCCCAGCGTGTGGTATGTGCTACATTTCCCTATTCCACTATTCTCTCTACATACAGTGGGACGAATTAAGTATTCAACGTGTCAACATGTTTCTCATTAAACATATTTCCAGTGCAGCTACTCACATGAAATTAAGACCAGACATTGGTATTAACCCAATAAGGCAACACAGCTAAAGAAATCATAACAGTCCAATCAATAAAAAAAAAGTTATGTGCATTAAGTTGGAATGACACAGGAAAAAAAGTACTGAACACATTAACTGAATGTATTTACTATTTGGTGGGGAGGCCTTTGTTTTCAATGATAGCTTCAAGATGCTTTATGTACAAAGAAACTAATTAAAAAGACATGCATGTTAGGGTTAATACTCCTGTCTGTGCCACTGACCAAGGCAATGGAAAGAAGAACTGGAGCTGGTCCCCGGGCGCTGCAGCTGCCCTATACAATAGGATGGGTTAAATGCAGAGCATGAATTCATGGTAAGAATACAATTTGTTTTAAGAATACAATGTCAAATAAAGTGGCTCTCGGCTTTCATTCTCACAGTGTTCAGGGGGATTTCGGCCCATTCTTCTGAGCAAACAAGCTTCAAATGTTGAAGATTCGGGGGGGGGAGCGGTGAATCCTTATCTTCAGTTCTTTCCACAAATGTTCTGTTGGGTTCAAGTTGGTGACTGACTGAGCCATTCCAACACCATTATCTTCTTTCTATAGAACCAGTTGAGTCTCCTTTGCAATATGTTTTGGACTGTTGTCCTGTTGGAAGGTCCACCTACATCTTATCCTCATTGTTCTGGTGGATGGCAACAGATCCTTCTCAAGAATATCCTGATACATGACTCCATGGCGCCGGTACCATGAGAAGACAAACAGCCCCATACCATGATGCTTCCACCTCTGAACTTCACTGTAGGTATGGTATTTTTAGGGCCATATGCAGAGCCAGTTCTCCTCAAAACATGGTGCATGGTATTATTAGCATAAATTTCAATGTTTGTCTCGTCTGACCATGCCACATTCTTCCAGTAATCTACAGGCGTCTCCAAATGTTGTCTGGCAAACTTCAAACGAACTTCAACATGTCCTTTCTTCAGTAATGGAGTCTTACAAGGTGATCGTGCATGAAGACCGCGTTGGTGGAGTGCATTTCTTAATGTTTTCTCTGTGACAATTGTACCTGCTTCTTCTAGGTCTGTCTGAAGCTCTTTTTGAGTGGTCCTTGAATCTTGCGCTACTCTTCCGACTAATTTTCTTACTGCCCGGTCAGCAATCTCACGAGGAGTTCCTGTGTGTGGCCGGTTGATGGTGGAGTGATGCTTCTTCCACTTGTGGATAATGGCCCCAGCAGTGCTTATGGAAATATTCAGGAGTTGAGAAATCAGTCGGTAACCTGTGCCATTCCTATGTTGCTCAACAATCTTGTTGCGAAAGACTTGGGAGAGCTCTTTGCCTCTACCCATCATAAGATGGTTCTTGCGTGACAGCTTGGTAACAAATGATGTATTCACTGATGGCTAACCCTTTTAAAAAGAGGGGAAGTTATAATAGATGATTCTAATTAGCACAGGTAAGAGGAATAATTAGTGGAATCATGGGATCACCTGGTTCAGTGCTTTTCCTTACTGCATCTTCAATACGTTTTTTCTGTCATTCTTTTTTTTTGTGTGGATATTTCCCCCCCTTTTTCTCCCCAAATGTATCCAGCCAATTACCCCACTCTTCCGAGCCATCCCGGTTGCTGCTCCACCCCCTCTGCCGATCCACCTCCTCCGATACATGTGGTCACCAGCCGCTTCTTTTCACCTGAACGTGAGAAGTTTCACCAGGGGGACGTAGCGCATGAGAGGATCACGCTATTCCGCCCAGTTCCCCCTCCCCCCTGAAATGGCGGCCCCAACCAACCACAGGAGGCGCTAGTGCAGCGACCAGGACACATACCCACATCCGGCTTCCCACCCGCAGACACAGCCAATTGTGTCTGGGACGCCCAACAAAGCCGGCGGTAACATAGGGATTCGAACCGGCGATCCCCATGTTGGTAGGCAACAGAACAGACCACTATGCTACCCTGACACCGATGGGAATGTAATGATTTCTTTACATGTGCTGCCTTATAGCGTTAATACCAATATCTGGTCTTAATTTCATGTGAATAGCTGCACTGGAAATATGTTTAATGAAAAGAATGTTGACATGTTGGATACTTATTTCCCTCACTGTATACGTGTTACTGGAATCCTCTGCCAAGGTGAGCTGAGCGTTTGCACCAAATCCCAATTTCATGGTTTAGCCATGGCCCCGGAGTAGTACTCCCTTTAGCACTGTGGCATATGTGTCACACATAAACAACTCCCCCTCGTCCTGCTGTGATACTTGAAGTGGCACGGTAAGGCAGGCTCACAGTCACTTTCAAATAATTCCCACAACTGAATAGTTTCCTCCAAGTAAGGAGAAGATCGTAGTTCCTAAGGCTCTTTTTATTTATTTTTGATGCCCAAAAACTCAGCAGAAAAAAAACAACCTTTTTCTGACCTTCTGTCAGAAATTCTGTCAGAAACTCTGCTCCCACACCTCATTTGCGGTATCACGCAGTGATCACGAAAACTCACCTTTCTCAACCCTGCGGGGAAATGTATGTTAGTTCGTGTACGAGTTAGCGTTTGTGTGTGTGTGTGTGTACCTGCCACTCGAAGAAGTGAGGCCAGATTCAGCAGCGTAGCAGACTGTTTGTAGGCTGTCGGACACTGGGAGATGCACTCCTCCACCAGAGACAGATGATCTGACCGCAAACGCACTGGGAGTGAAAGAGTACACAGAGACAGAGATAATGGTTGAGGAAGAGGGATGGAAACAAAAGATTGTTTTATTTATATGTCCTTTCATTGTGAGAGGGCTGCAGCTGGGCCCGGGCAAGAAAAAAAAATGCAATGGAAAGAGACGGTGGTATGAAATGTTAAGATTAGTTACTACTGCCAAGAATGCCCAAAATGCTATGAGTCACTTTTCTGGTTGAGTAACAAAAAGTTAATATCAAAGTAAATATCACAAACTTAAGTTCGTCATGAATGTCTTAAAATATGGATAACCTGGTCTATAAAAGCCTTTTCTTGTAAGCCAAGGACGAATGTGTCCAGCAGTATGTGTGTGTGTGTGTGTGTGTGCGTGTGTGAGAACGCACGCGTACACGCTAATCTCACTGTGTGCAAACTCATCCAAAACAAAAATATCCGTAATATTTGCTCATAAGTTGGAACTTTGAACTCATGATTGGAGAGGCTGTTTTCCCTTTTTCTTATATCATGTTCAATATCTAATTTTGGAATGATAATTATCATGTATTCTTGATCCAGAAAAAAATACAGAGCCCGCATGACCTAAACCTCAGCCCAGTAATATCTCTACCACAAACTGAATGAAACTGTATGGGTTCAAGGTTCCTGCACCATTTTCCATTTTGAAATGACATGCTATCCCTGAACTATGCTTCAGGCTTTACAGATTCATCCCTCACAGTTCAAAACCTGTGTCAGCGGACTAAAACTGACACTAATACAGTACCGTATGCTGTACCGGTCCTCCCTTGGGGGCAAGCAATTTACATTGAGTTATTAGTGAATTTTTAGCAGTTTTCCGAATTTTCAAGTTAAATTTTTGTCTTCACGACCAAGAAATTATCAAAATCCTTTTAGATAGTTTTGTTAAAACCTGCACTGAAAGGTTTATGGGAGCTTCAGTGGCTCCCCAAGCCTGCTGGCAATCTGTAAGGGCTTCTGACTTTGGGCGAAGCCTGCAGGCAGCATTAGAGCTGTAGGGCTTGTGAACTAATACTTGAGGGACTGTATGGGGCTCCAGAAAAGAGTCAAACTCAGCGCCTTTGAGTGAGTGTGCCCGTGTCGATGTCTTTTTAAGTTTACAGTGAAGGACTTGGTCTTTGTTAGGGAGAAAAAGAATAAAATAAAAGTGTATTCATGTTTGTATGGGTCCATGTCAATACAGATAAATATGATGACGACTTCGCAGGCAATGTAGATACACAGAGTGAATCAAGCACCAAGCGCTGAAAAACACTGTACTAAAACCACAAACACAAAACCACACACAGTAAAGCCAGACTAACCATTCAGTGCATCTTTTTAGTCTTCCTTACCTCCATTCTTTTCTTCCTCTCTCAGTTTCTTTCATTTTTCATTTCCTCACTCTCTCATCTATTTCTCTTGCTCTCACTTTTCCTGTTTATTCCATCCCTAATAACGGGTGGCAAATAAATGAGGGGGGTAGGGAAAAAAGGAAAGAGAATCGAGGATTGAGTCCCCATATTGCCCCTGGCTTGGTCGCCACCCCTACAGACACAATTGGCCGTGTCTGCGGGTGGGAAGCCGGATGTGGGTATGTGTCCTGGTCGCTGCATTAGCACCTCCTCTGGTCAGTTGGGGCACCTGTTCGGGGGGGGGCACTGGGGGGGGGAATAGCGTGATCCTCTCATGCGCTACATCCTCCTGGTGAAACACCTCACTGTCAGGTGAAAAGAAGTGGCTGGTGACTCCACATGTATCGGCGGAGGCATGTGGTAGTCTGCAGCTCTCCCCGGATCGGCAGAGCGGGTGAGCAGCAACTGGGACGGCTTCAAAGAGTGGGGTAATTGGCCAGATACATTTGGGGAGAAAAAGGGGGGAAAATCCAAGAAAAACAAAACAAAAAAACGGACGAGAGATTGAAAAAAAAATGACACACTGGAGAATGTCTACAAAGCGTGAGCGACAAAGAGTAGGAAAAGAGAGCGTTTCACAGCCTTCTCTATTGCGGTGGCTCAGGTTGTCAGGTCGGTTTGATGAGGGGAGAGGGAGCGCTGAGGCCTTGGTGCTGAACAGCACCTTGGCTCTGAGGGGAGGTGATGGGGGCCCGAGCCGGCTCATGCTGGCTCCACAGTTTCCTTTAGCGCAGTGCCATACCTGGAAACTGCCGCAGGGAGAGGAAACCGATATGGAGCCAGAAAAATGAGAGAGCATGTGTGGAGGGAGAGTGTGGAGACGAATACTGATCACTCAGGTGCACCAGCACAGCAGAAACCCAGGGCACGAATGGAAAATGTGAGCATGTGTATGTGTTTATGTGTGTGAGAAAGAGAAAGTAAGTGGGAAAGTAAGGGACACACAGACAGAAAGCAGGAAAAAAGAAAAGAAAAGAAAAGAAAGCCAGACAAAAAGAGCTTTCCTCCACTCCTCTATATTCTGCCACTTCAACGCAAACCGGTAACATCCACGGATGGACAAATAGACACTCCAAAGACACATGGAAAACTAACACACATGCCCCCCCCACACACACACACACACAAATATCCACCAAATGCTTCAATTCTAATTAGGCTGTCAGGCAGATGTTGTTTGCTCAACAGTTGATCCATAAATAACCATATATTTAGATATAGTGGCAAGGAGAAGTGACATATGGAGAGATGGGGGAAATGGTGACAGGGAGGGGTATAGGTGTGTGTTTGTGTGGCGCATAGGGTAAGGGGGGTTATGGCCTCATCATCTACATGACCTCAATCTCAACTTTAATTGAGGACATTTGAACAAATCTCATCACAGCATCAACATATGAAATGGAAGATTCAAGCACACACACACACACACACACACACACACACACACACACACACACACACACACACACAGCAGTTTGTCCATTACCCTGCAATGGTAGGATGCTGACACTGAAGTCCTCCAGCTGGCAGAGGGCGCTGATGAGGTCTAGCTCCTCCTGGATGGCCGGAGCACAGTCTGTGATCAGCTGGAGACATGCCCTGAAACAGAAATACAACAATCAGATACTGTAGGGGCAAAGATCCCATGAAAACCCATAAGGTAAGCTGTTCCAGTCAGCTATGCTAGCAGTCTGTTTTCTGACAGTATGAACACCTGTACAACCTGAGACAGAAGTGAATTTCTATGACAGGGAGGCTGAAAATAAATATAGTTAAAAACAAAATTTTAAAAATTCAGTGTTAATATGTTGAATCTGTGTGCCAGATGCCACGGCATTTCACTTGGAGAGAGTGTGATGTTGCAACGCCACTACGCAGACTAAATGTGACAGATCCACATACAATAAATGCATAAGATGGCGGTTCCAAAGCAGAAGCAATCAATAGGGACAATCTACCCGATCCTAAGCAGTCTGATTGAGTCAGAAGCAGTTAAAAGACGTTTCTGCTTAAATGCCAATGCAGAACTGCAAACATCGAACGTCCTTTCACTGTCAGCAAATGAGTCCGTTTGAGGAGTTTGAAGATTGTGATCTGAATGATGTTGAGACTTCTCAAACAGATTTATTTACCAACATCCTCTTCCCGGAAAAACAAGTCTAGACTAATATGAAAGATCTACAAGGGGGGAAGTTTTCTCTCAGAACACGATCCATACTCATTACCACTAATAGGATTATGTAGCACATCATTCCGCATAATGTGGAGTTGCACTGATTAGTGCCCGTGTGTGCGTGCATGTAGGCCTTCCTGTTTAAAATGCGGGGATATTTCATTTGCTTTATTTTTCTAACTCATAATCATAAAAAAGAATGTGTTTTGAGAAAATGAAAGGCTGCGTCATAACATAAAGGGAAAAAAAGGAAGTCCTGGATAAAATAATGGCTTTAAAATAACAGATCGAGAATTTTGATCATTGCGTCGCTCGGTTAAACTGGAGCGACAGAAATAGAGAAGCATCCCTGAGATGAGGATTCATCACAAAAGAATTAAAATGACCGGTTGATTGTAAGAGGGAGATGTTGTTTTTTCTTTTCTTTCTTTCTTTCTTTTTTTTTTTTTACATTTTTCCTCCTTTTTCTCCCCAATTGTAATTGGCCAATTACCCCAGTCTTCCGAGCCGTCCCCTCTGTCGATCCGGGGAGGGCTGCAGACTACCACATGCCTCCTCCGATATACGTGGCGTCACCAGCCGCTTCGTTTCACCTGACAGTGAGGAGTTTCACCAGCGCGTGGGAGGATCACGCTATTCCCCCCAGTTCCCCCTACTAGCACCCTGACCGACCAGAGGAGGCGCTAGTGCAGTGACCAGGACACATACCCACATCTGACTTCCCACCCACTGACATGGCCAATTGTGTCTGTAGGGACGCCTGACCAAGCTGAAGGTAACACAGGGAGTCTAACTCGCAATCTCTGTGTTGGACTAGACCGCTAACGCTATCCGGACACTGAGGGGGATGTTATTTTTAACCTTGGCAATGTGTATGACAAGATATAGAAGAAAAAAAAAACATCAGTTGAGGTTATTTCATTTTTCTTTCAGCTGAATGCAAAAAGAAAAACCTGATTGTGAGCCGCGCACATCAAAACACATTTCTTTAAAACAGGGCACATCCCATGTTGTCAACATAAACTCCACATAAACTCGGCAAAACACCGCGCACGGCTTCCCACTCACAGCAATATGTCCACTCCCGCTAGGAAGGACGGGGGGAGAGAGAGAGAGAGAGAGAGAGAGAGAGGTTTGTCCTGGCAAATGAGAGCAGAGGAAAGATGGAGGATCGGAGGGAATGAGAGACAGAAAGAGGGTATTTTGATTATGTGCTCATGCTGTGAAGAGTCTGCAAGTGCATTTGTGCACACATACACGTGTGTGTGTGTGTGTGTGTGTGTGTGTGTATACCCACAGCATGTGTGCAAGGACAGAGCCTAGGAAAAGCCGATGGTGACAAATCCTATTTCAGCTTTAAGAGTGTACCATGTGCTTGGCAGCATTTGCAACTTCTTACCTCCTGTTACACACAAGCTCACACACGTACACACACACATACACGTGCGTGCATATGCACACACACACACCCCTCCCACGGACGGACACACACACACACACACACACACACACACACACACACGAGTAAACGTGACAACCAGAGAAAAACAGGCATGTGGGCACATCAGCGAAATGACACAGGAAAGACCTTTGCCCTCTCTCTCTCTCACCATGCCTAGCTCGCCACAAAGCCGGGCCAGCAGCACCACACCGACACAATTAACCTCTATGTCTTTCCACATCTCTCTTTGTCTCTCTCTCTCCACCCACCCTCATTTCTGCTCCACAGTGGCTCTTGCCTCCTCACGGAGCGCCTTGCAAGAGGACTCACCTCAGACACAGGGAGAGCAAACCCTCCTCTCTGGCTCACGTCTTCACCTCGCCCTCTACAGGAAATGTCTCTCTTTTCAATGTGTACTGCCATATCTTTTATCATTCCCATCCTGTGTTAGTGTGTGTGTGTGTGTGTGGGGGGGGGGGGTCGTCTCACGGTGTGCTGTAGGATTACTTTTGTAATTGGAGGGTTTTCCTGCACTATTTTGGCTCTCTTCCTCTTTGTCCTTGACTTAACTCTGCTTGGGGCCAACCACACACATTTAAGACATAGGGAGTAGTAAATTGAATGTGTGTATGTGGGAGGGGGGAGAGAGAGAGAGAGAGAGAGAGTCCAGAGTGTGTGTGTGTGTGTCTATTTGGTATTTAATACACAGGACACAAGGTGTGTCTGTGGGGCAGTTATTTTAATCTAAAGGACACAGACAAACAGTGTGCATGTACAATTCATTTCAGAGCGACAGGCACACATTCCGACAGCCCATTCTGTCTTGTACCTCAAAATCCCAAGCAGCTAAAACGCACACCAACGCACGTATTCACAAAGACACAGAGGGTGGGAGGGCAAAAACAGATTATGCTGTCTATGTGTTTGGAGGGGGGCTCTCAATTGGTTACTATAAATGAGTGACGACCCAATTAACTGTCCCACTTCCCCACAAAGAGCAGACAGGAAGGTTAGACACCCACCAACACCCCCTTCTGAGATCTGAAAACACAACACATACATGCATACACACAAACAAGCATCGGCTGTGCACGAAGCGAAGTGCAGAAGTTCAACAGAAGAAGAACTAATTTCCTGCATTGCGATATTCATAAAACACTATCCATGTTACTTTTCACACCTGACATTGCCTATTTTATCTATTTGGATACCTCTACCTTCATCTTTGTTTCCTAAAATCTTGTTATGTTTAAAGGGTACGGTCTATTCCATTGCCTACAAACACAGGGATCACCAGTTCGAATCCCCGTGCTACCTCCGGCTTGGTCAGGCCCTACAGACACAACTGGCCGTGTCTGCGGGTGGGAAGCCGGATGTGAGTGTGTGTCCTGGTCGCTGCACTAGCGCCTCCTCTGGTCGCTCAGGGCGCCTGTTCGGGGGGAAGGGGGGAACTGGGGAGGATAGTGTGAGCCTCCCACGTGCTACATCGCCCTGGCGAAAGTCCTCACTGTCAGGTGAAAAGAAGCGGCTGGTAACTCCACATGTATCGGAGGAGACGTGGTAGTCTGCAGCCCTCCTGGCTCAGGAGAGGGGGGTAGGACAGCGACCAGGACGGCTCAGAGAGAGCGGGATGATTGGCCAGGTACAATTGGGGAGAAGGGGGGGGGGGGTCAAAAAAAAAAAAAGTCACCGGAAGTCCAAGTCAGCTTCCTGGTAACATGGAACCTTAGAAATAAACAAAACAGGTTCTGATTTTCCTGATAACACCAGCTCACACACTTGCATGCACAGGAAATAGTGAACCTTCCATCACGACAGCACCTGAGATATACACACACACACACACACACACACACACGCACACACACGCACACACACACACACGCACACACACACAGGTCTCATCCTCCTCCTTACCTGGCTAGGCCCATACACGGGTCTGTCAGTGTAGTGGAGGAGTTGAAGTATTCTCGGGCAGCAGCAAGCACCAGCTCCACGCTCCTGTCGTAGGCAACCCTCAGAGCATGACCTTTGCCCCGGAAGGACAAACTCACTGGCACATCATAGTCAACCTGAAAGTGGTCATTTAAAGCCAGGGGATAAGTGAGGCCATACCTCTATAATCCCCTATATGTGGTTTATTATTTAAAGGGCTGACTATGAGTGTGTAAATCTGCCCTACAGATAAGAAGTGTCATATATAATAGGCGAGCACTGCATCAGCTGCCCCGCCAGGCGGACGTTCTCCACACGGCTAGAACACAACAGAGACTCCACAAAGACCTGGAGCAGCCGGGGGAAGAAAGGGTTCATACTGCAGGTTAAGATGTTTAATTAAGAAAAAAAAATCAAAACTAACAATATTTAAAAAGTTCACTTGGACTTCATTTTAGCAAAATCCTCATGGACAGAGGTTGTTCGGGTGTGGATATAATTCAAAACAATTACACGTTGAAGAAATTGGATGTAAAGCTTTATCTGCTATGCAAACTGTGCATGCATGGGAAGGCTTTGTGCTCTTTAAAGCGCAGTTGGAACAGAACTTTGTAGTTACTTGTGTCAACACATGTCAAGACATGGTAGTACCAATAACTTGCTATATAATCTGCACCGAGTTTAGGCCGTACTCTTTCTCTTCTGTTGTTTGTGCAGTGTTGTGGTACCTGGTGACAGGCGTCTGGTTTTAGACAGGTGTACACATTCTGCTGCATGTCCAGCAGGTCCTGCAGCAGGCTTCTCCACACAATTTCACTGACTGCAGGGTTTCTTCACATGCACATTAACAAGCAAACAGACACAAACAAGTTCATACCCATTCAATTTTTCATCCTGTGTTTATGTATGTATGTATCTATGTGTATCCAATTTGTGTGAGTGTGCCCAACTGTATGTGTATTGCGTTACACCATACTGTATGTTTGTAAATATGTGTGTTTGCATGTGTGCATCCATACTTGCGTCCGGTGTGGCGGCACAGTTTAACCATCAGCTGGTGAGCTTCCTCCTCACTGCTCTGGGTGCTCTTTACATAGGAGATGGGCTTCTGAAGACCATGCTTCTCCAATACCTCAGCCACACTGTCCAGCATAACCCCAAAAAACATCCATGATTATGCAACGACTCAACAAACGCAGATGCAATCAAATAATCACCCATATATGTGCACAGAAAAATTGAAAGTTAAACAACATAGCAGTACGCAGGCACAAAGATAGTAGCAGCATTACACATAATCACACACCAACAAAGTAAAGAAAATCTCTCTCTGTGATGTGCATTGGCACTCTCTCTCTCACACACACGGGGGGGGGAAAATCAGGTAAACTTTGGAATCACGTTATCCTCAAAAACATACAGGTACAAGCCCACGTTGTTTATGTAAATGAGAGAATCTGAATGGTTGGCTGCCAAGACAGGGGGTAGGTGAGGCAATGGAAACGGGGGGAAAATTGCAAACTGAGTAGATAAGAGAAGGAGACGGCAGGAAAAGGAGAGCGAGGAGATGTGTATGCTCTAAGCTGTTCATTATTTTGGCAGCAGAAAGCCATTTGCAAGCCCCGATACAAACAGAAGAGAGTGTAGTGCAAGACTCAAGAACAACATGATAAACTGCATGCCAAGGAGACAGCACCTTGGTTTGTTTCTTTGTTTTTGTGTGTGTGTGTGTGTGTGTGTGTGTGTGTGTGTGTGTGTGTGTGTGTGTGTGTGTGTGTGTGTGTGTGCACATGTTAAAGCAAGAGTCCACATTTGCGTGTGTGAGAGAATGGTAGAAGAAAAAACAAATATCTATTTTACTCTGATGCTATGTAGGTGTGCATAACAGAGAGATAGAGAGAAAATCTTTTTTAAATTTGTGTGTGCATGGGTATGCGTTTCTGAGAACAGGTGGAAGGGAAGTAAGGACAAGTGCATCGGCAGTGGGTTCAAACTTTTCTACCATGATGCGGACGGGAGGAGAAATGGGGTAGGGGTAATTCTGAAGGAAGAGTATGTCAAGAGTGTGCTGGAGGTGAAGAGTGTGTCAGACAGAGTGATGAGTATGAAGCTGGAAATCGAAGGTGTATTGCTGAATGTTATCAGCGCATATGCCCCGCAAGTTGGGTGTGAGATGGAAGAGAAAGAAGAATTCTGGAGTGAGTTGGATAAAGTGGTGGAGGGTGTACCCAAGGAGGAGAGAGTGGTGATTGGAGCAGACTTCAATGGGCATGTTGGTGAAGGGAACAGAGGTGACGAGATGTGATGGGTAAGTATGGTGTCAAGGAGAGAAATGTGGAAGGACAGATGGTGGTGGAATTTGTGAAAAGGATGGAAATGGCTGTGGTGAATACAAAGTTCAAGAAGAGGGAGGAACACAGGGTGACATATAAGAGTGGAAGAAGGTGCACACAGGTGGACTATATTTTATGCAGGAGGTACAATCTGAAAGAGATTGGAGACTGCAAGGTGGTGACAGAGGAGAATGTAGCTAGGCAGCATTGGATGGTGATCTGTAGGATGACGTTGGAGATCAAGAAGAGGAAGAAAGTAAAGGCAGAGCAAAGGATCAGATGGTGGAAGCTGAAGAAGGAAGACTGTTGTGTGGAGTTCAGGGAGGAGTTAAGACAGGCACTGGATGGTAGTGAAGAGTTGCCAGATGGCTGGGCAACCACTACAGAAATGGTGAAGGAGACAGGTAGGAAGGTACTTGGTGTGTCATCCGGACAGAGGAAGGAAGACAAGGAGACTTGGTGGAATGAGAAAGTAAAGCAAAGTATACAGAGGAAGAGGTTGGCAAAGAAGAAGTGGGATAGCCAGAGAGATGAAGAAAGTATACAGGAGTACAAGGAGATGCGGCGTAAAGTGAAGAGAGAGGTGGCAAAGGAAAAAAAGAGTATGGCAAGTTGTATGAAGGTTGGACACTAAGGAAGGAGAAAAGGACTTGTACCGATTGGCTAGACAGAGGGACTGAGCTGGGAAGGATGTGCAGCAGGTTAAGGCAATGAAGGATAGAGGTGGAAATGTGCTGACAAGCGAGGAGAGTGTGTTGAGAAGGTGGAAGGAGTACTTTGAAGGGCTGATTAATGAAGAAAATGAGAGCGAGAGAAAGTTGGATGATGTGGGGATATTGACTCAGGAAGTGCAGTGGATTAGCAAGGAGGAAGTGAGGGCATCTATGAAGAGGATGAAGAATGGAAAGGCGGTTGGTCCAGATGACATACCTGTGGAGGCATAGAGATGTTTAGGAGAGATGGCAGTGGAGTTTTTAACTAGATTGTTTAACACAATCTTGGAAAGTTAGAG
>NC_079225.1:25533127-25580627 GCF_029633865.1 Lampris incognitus
CATGGGCAGTGGTAAGGAATTCCATGCTTTTACCACGTGAAGAAGAGAGTGTAGACGGGTTGAAGTGGGTGGAGAAGAGTGTCAGGAGTGATTTGCAACAGAGAGGTATCAGCAAGAGTTAAAGAGAAGGTTTACAAGATGGTAGTGAGACCAGCTATGTTATATGGTTTGGAGGTGGTGGCACTGATGAAAAGACAGGAGGCGGAGCTGGAGGTGGCAGAGTTGAAGACGCTAACATTTTTGTTGGGAGTGACGAAGAAGGACAGGATTAGGAATGATTATATTAGAGGGACAGCTCAGGCTGGAGGGTTTGGAGACAAAGCAAGAGAGACAAGATTGAGATGGTTTGGACATGTGTGGAGGAGAGACGCTGGGTATATTGGGAGAAGGATGCTGAATATGGAGCTGCCAGGCAAGAGGAAAAGAGGAAGGCCAAAGAGGAGGCTTATGGATGTGGTGAGAGAGGACATGCAGGTGGCTGGTGTGACAGAGGAAGATGCAGAGGACAAGAAGAGATGGAAACGGATGATCCACTGTAGCAACCCCTAACAGGAGCAGCCGAAACTAATAGTAGTAGTAGATGGGTATGCGTTTGTGTATGTCATGTACACATACATATATGTTAATCTGTGTGCATCGGTATTTGCATGTGTTTGTATGTGTGTTGGTATGGGATCATCATGGCAGCCCTGGTCTCAACAGGGTCGTTCTGCTAAAGATGTTCCCTCTCTGTTGCACCTCATTACCACAGCAAACAGGTCCCT
Source organism: Lampris incognitus (assembly GCF_029633865.1). NCBI lineage: Eukaryota > Metazoa > Chordata > Actinopteri > Lampriformes > Lampridae > Lampris > Lampris incognitus. Next base: position 25,533,892 of record NC_079225.1, read on the forward strand.
GTGTGTGTGTGTATGTGTGTGTGTGTGTGTGTGTGTGTGTGCGGGTGTGTGTGTGTGAGAGAGAGAGAGAGAGTGAGAGAGACCAAGAGAGAGAGAGAGAAAATTGAAATATTTGTGTGAAAGAGGGAGTGAGACACAAAGACTGAAAGACAAGATGACCATATTAATACATGTCTGTGTGTTCATCGTCAATCCCCCTGCATATGTTAATTGTATAACATATGGGCATAACTCTGTGTGTGTGTGTGTGTGTGTGTGTGTGAGTGTGTGTGTGTGTGTGTGTGTGGTGTGTGTAGTGAGAGAGAGAGAGAGCGAAAAAATTGAAATATTGTGTGAAAGAGGGAACGAGACGCAAAGACTGAAAGACAAAATGACCATATAATACATGTTGTCTGTGTGTTCATTGTCAATCCCCCTGCATATGTTAATTGTATAACATATGGGCATAACTCTGTGTGTGTGTGTGTGTGTGTGTGTGTGTGTGTGTGTGTGTGTGTGTGTGTGTGTGTGTGTGTGTAAATACGTAAAGGTGAAGGTTTTGCAAGAAAAGGCAAATACTGAGTGACAACATGGTGCATAACTACTGCCTACTCCATCTCCCTATTCTTTCCATCCCCCTTTTATAGGCCTTCCTCTCCCTGGCCTTTATATCCTCCATCCTCCTCATCCCCTCTCTCCTAGTGAGTTTACCCTGGGGGGGGGGGGGGGGGGGAGAGATTGTAATCACGGAGAAAAGGGCCTGAGGCCGTCTGAGTACCATGGGACGCAGGGTACTCACCTTTGATATTGGGTTGTGTGCATCCCAGTACTGTATGTCTGTATGTGTGTACGTTTGCATGTGTGTCTGCGTAAGAATGTGTGTGTGTGCGTGCGTGCGTGTGTGTTTATCCGTCCATGGAGCTGCTGCTGGTGGAGGGGTGTAGTTAATAACTAATGCTACAAAGCTAACATCTCCCTGGTGAAGCAGCACTAATCACTCCACTGATGGACTGCTCTCCCTCAGCACTTTGAATGGCCTGCCAATGTGTAGAGGAGAACATGAAGGGGGGGGCTTGCCAGAGAGAAAAAGGATGCCCAACTGAGCTGGTGAGGGGGTGAGGGTTTAGTGTGGGGATGCAGAGGAAGGAGAATGATGGCTAAAGGAACTCCTCCACTGACACTGGCTGATGCCTTTTACGGCCCTCCCTAGGTAAGTGTGAGGAGGAGGGGAGTTTACATGTATTTGTGACATAGGGAGCTTTTAAATTAAAGGGAAGGTTACCATTTATTGGCCATGTGTGCATGTGTAAGAGAGAGAGTGCGTGAGAGAGAGAGAGAGAGCGAGTGACAGAGAGAGAGAGACAGGTATGCGTGTGTACCTGAGGTGCTTCTCAAGTTTGTCCACTTGGTCATGGAGTGATGAGGTGATGTCAGTCTCTGGCCTGTAGGATGAAAAAACACCACAAAAACACATCCGTGCGTGCACACACACACACACACACACACACACACACACACACACACACACACACACCACACACACGAGTTCAGTATCTTACTCTTGATGTCCTCTGCTTAACTTTTTAAGGACATGTTTTTTAACAAATCACCTTTGCTATGTAGAGATAAATGAGTGTGTGTGTGTGTGTGTGTGTGTGTGTGTGTGTGTGTGTGTGTGTGTGTGTGTGTGTGTGTGTGTGTGTGTGTGTATGTGTGTGTGTGTGTGTTCCACTACTGCAGGACTACAATGTTTCCTTGCTAAAAATAAAACCCCATGATGCTTTGCCAAGAGGCTAAGAATTTTGGGTCAAGCCAGTCTGTCCTCCGGTAAAGAACTGACCCTGATCAAGCAAAGCGTGTACGTGTGTGTGTGTGTGTGTGTGTGTGTGTGTGTGCGCACGCGTTGTAAGCGCGCACTAATTTGTATCTGTGAGTTTATTGTGTTGTATGCTGATATACGTCGTATGTCAGCACAGCATGATACACACATACACTACAATCACACACACACACACACAAACACACACACAGAAGACAATCTTAAATTGCCTTTTCAATCAGTTCTTAACACATCATTCTTTTCCTCTGTTCTGACATTTGCTTCAAACTTTCTTTGGCTATTTGCAACCGTCTTTTTTTCTCCGTGTTTTCTCTCTCTCTCTCTCTCTCTCTCTCTCTCTCTCTCTCTCTCTCTCTCTCTCTCTCTCTCTCTCTCTCTTCTCTCTCTCTTCTCTCTCTCTCTCTCTCTCTCTCTCTCTCTTCTCTCTCTCTCTCATCTCTCTCTCACTCTCTCTCTCTCTCTCTCTCTCTCCTCTCTCTCTCTCTCGTCTCCTCTCTCTCTCTCGCTCACACTGCAACTAATCCTCTGCCCATTTCCCTTTTCCACTCTCCAAGGGTGGATTGCGCATTACATTCCTCCTGAGCAGATTTAGACCTAATTAAGCTGTCTCACACAAATTCAGAAAATTAGGTTGAAGCAACCAAGACATGGGTTTCCCTCCAAGTTTTTCAAATCTCTAATATACCTGGGGCCGGGACGCCAATTCTGGAGATTAGGAAATCCTCCCTGGAAGAAATATTAAGTTGGAGCATATACAATAGAGTATAGCAAATTCAAACCCTTTGAAAAGGAAGGCTATCTTACATGACGTTACACCTGCTGTATCTCATACTACGAGGGATATTGCCACATTCAACTCAGTTAAAGTGTCAGGGTGAAATAAAAATCAAGCCCATTTAAAGAGCTTCACAATGACTAAACGCGATGAAAATATCCATCCATTATCTAAAACCGCTTATCCTGCTCTCAGGGTCGCTGGAGCCTATCCCAGCAGTCACTGGGTGGGAGGCGGAGAGACACCCCGGACAGGCCGCCAGGCCACCCTCCCACACACAATTCACACCTAGGGACAATTTAGCATGGCCGATTCACCTGACCTACATGTCTTTGGGACTGTGGGAGGAAAACGAAGCACCCGGAGGAAACTCACATAGACACGGGGAGAACGTTGCAAACTCCACACAGAGGACAACCCCGGGACGACCCCCAAGGTTGGACTACTCTGGGGCTCAAAACCCAGGACCTTCTTGCTGTGAGGCGCGACTGCACTAACCACTGCACCACCGAGCCGCCCCGCTATGAAAATATTTCAACATAATAGTTGCTTGTGTGTGGAGTAGTGGTGTAGTAGTAGTAGTTGTGGTAGTAGTAGTAGTGGTAGTGTGTGGAGGAAATGATTTGTGTCCCATCCATGCAATGTCTTTACTTCCAGCCCCTCCTGAGGCTCCCTGGGGGTCTCTCTCTGTCTCTCTCTCTCTCGCTGTACGTCTCTCTCTCTCTCTCTCTAAGTGGATTCTCTGAAGCAGAACATGGGGTGTACAAGCTCTCTAAGTTTGTAGCACTGCACCTCAATAGGCACCAGATTTCAACTTACTTTCTCACTGACCCTCTTTTGAGTTCTGATATTTTGTGGGTTTATTTACTTTTGAGGTTTGTTTTAAAGATCCTGTATTACACGGATGTTACTCCGTACCATTTTTCCCCTAAGGAATAGTTATTGCAGAACTGAAAGGGTTTTTCCTTCTTTTAAATTAGCCTACAGACTCCACTAATAAATGTCTTTGTTACAGAAAGTCCTCTCTCTTTGGCATTGCACTGAAAAGAGGAGCAGTGAATCATTTTCCATTTCAGCACCATTTTTTTTTACATTCTGACAGAGTGTGTACATTGGTATGATGTGTCATTCGAAATCATCTTTTAAAAGGTGGGGGGGGGGGGAGCCAGTGCACCCAGGAGAAATAGATGGCCTGTGACACATTCTCTCAAAAGTAGTTCTTTCTAAGGCTGAGATAGATGGGTCACCAGTTGCGTAATGTGTGATGATCCACCTGTGCCATGTTGAAACTACCTGTTCCTCTTAACCTACCCATTCATTTTCATTCCCAATCCCAAATGTCTCACACTAACATGCATAACAACACGCACATCTCAAATTAAAACCCGAGGGAGAAATCTACCTCAATAATAACAACAATTCTAATAATAATGACTATACTAGTACTCATATTAATACTCCTACTCCTCCTCCTAATACTAAGACTGACTATAGTAAGGGTAAAAAGACATGTTAGAGGAAAGAAGGGGGAAAAAAATCCTGCCAAAGCAGCACCTATGTTTAAGCTGATAGCTCCTCGGGGAAAGGGATGAAAAGTGAGGAGGAGAAAGAGACAAAGGAGCACAGGTAGGGGTAGTTGAAGAATCTCATTGTACAGGGAAACTTGTTTTTAACTGTGCATATGACAAAAAAACGCTTTGACTTGATTTGTGAGGTTTAGTGATAGATCCTGGGAGAGAGGTGGGGCAAAAAAGAGGGCAAGAAGGAAAAAAAAGGGGAGGGGATGGCAGGAGTTCAGACTGTCCATCAATATAAAAGTACGATGGTGTTCCTTGCCATCTCCACAGCTCGAGGATTGCAAGTGTTTGGCTATTTGAAATTGTGACCGAGCAAATGTGGCGGCAGTGGAGACGACACTGTAGAGACAGCACTCAAGGGGATAACTATGTGGACCAGTGTGTGTCCACATGGCAGTGTGTATGTGTGTGTGTGTGTGTGTGTGTGTGTGTGTGTGTGTGTGCGCGCGCGTTGCCACACCCATAGCCTCTCTGAGGCAGACACTCCAGGATGTCATAACAATGGCTGAGCTGGTCGTCTCCCTCACAGCTGTAGATGCACTCCAATGCCACCGCCATCAGCTGGTCTGGGTCCCCAATGATCTTCTGTTGGCACTGGAGGAGAGGAGAGGAGAGGAGAGGAGAGGAGAGGAGAGGAGAGGAGAGGAGAGGAGAGGAGAGGAGAGGAGAGGAGAGGAGAGGAGAGGAGAGGAGGGGGGGGAGGAGAGGAGAGGAGAGGTCATTGTGTTTACTGTCATTAGGGACATCATTATCAGTAATAACTTCCACCATTCAGTACATGTAGTACTAGAAGGTATACTGACTCTGAAGGTGTGTGTGCATGTGCATTAATAATGTGGTGCTTCGTTCCAGATGAACTGCTCCAGATGAGCAGGATGGCGCCTTGCATGGCAGCCTCCGTCATCTGTGTGTGAATATGAATGAGTGAATACGAGGCATACATTGTAAAGTGCTTTCAGTGGTCGGTAGACTAGAAAAGCGCTATATAAATGCAGACCATTCACCATTCACCACTCGTTGTATGCATATGTGATGAATGCCATGACTTTCTGTCAGTTTTACTACTTGGGTGAGTGTTGTGTGTACAAACCCCAATTCCCATGAAGTTGGGACATTGTGTAAAACGTAAATAAAAAAAGAATACAATGATTTGCAAATCCCTTTCGACCTATATTTAATTGAACACCTTACAAAGACAAGATATTTAATGTTCAAACTGATAAATTTTATTGTTTTTTTGCAAATATTCACTCATTTTGAATTTGATGCCTGCAACACGTTTCAAAAAAGCTGGGACAGGGGCATGTTTACCACTGTGTTACATCACCTTTCCTTTTAACAACTCTCAATAAGCATTTGGGAACTGAGGACACTAATTGAAGCTTTGTAGGTGGAATTCTTTCCCATTCTTGCTTGATGTATGACTTCAGTTGCTTAACAGTTCGGAGTCTCCGTTGTAGTATTTTGCGCTTCATAATGCGCCACATATTTTCAATAGGAGACAGGTCTGGACTGCAGGCAGGCCAGTCTAGTACCTGCACTCTTTTACTACGAAGCCACACTGGTGTAACACGTGCAGAATGTGGCTTGGCATTGTCTTGCTGAAATAAGCAGGGACGTCCCTGAAAAAGACGTAGCTTGGATGGCAGCATACTATGTTGCTCCAAAACCTGTATGTACCTTTCAGCATTAATGGTGCCTTCACAGATGTGCACGTTACCCATGGCATGGGCACTAACACACCCCCATACCATCACAGATGCTGGCTTTCTAACTTTGCGCTGATAACAATCTGGATGGTCCTTTTCCTCTTTAGCCAGGAGGACACAACGTCCATGATTTCCAAAAAACAATTTGAAATGTGGACTCGTCAGACCACAGCACACTTTTCCACTTTGCGTCACTCCATCTCAGATGAGCTCAGGCCCAGAGAAGCCAGCGGCGTTTCTGGGTGTTGTTGATATATGGCTTTCGCTTTGCATGGTAGAGTTTTAACTTGCACTTGTAGATGTAGCGACGAACTGTGTTAACTGACAATGGTTTTCCCAAGTGTTCCTGAGCCCATGTGGTAATATCCTTTACAGAATGATGTCGGTTTTTAATGCAGTGCCGCTTGAGCGATCGAAGGTCACAGGCATTGGATGTTGGTTTTCGGCCTTGCCGCTTACGTGCAGAGATTTCTCCAGATTCTCTGAATCTTTTGATGATATTATGGACTGTAGATGATGAAATCCCTAAATTCCTTGCAATTGTACGTTGAGAAACGTTGTTCTTAAACTGTTGGACTATTTGCTCATGCAGTTGTTCACAAAGTGGTGAACCTCGAGCCTTTCAGGGATACTCCTTTTATACCCAATCATGACACTCACCTGTTTCCAAAGAACCTGTTCACCTGTGGAATGTTCCATACAGGTGTTTTTTGAGCATTCCTCAACTTTCCCAGTCTTTTGTTGCCCCTGTCCCAGCTTCTTTGGAATGTGTTGCAGGCATCAAATTCAAAATGAGTGAATATTTGCAAAAAACAAGAAAGTTTATCAGTTTGAACATTAAATATCTTGTCTTTGTAGTGTATTCAATTGAATATAGATCGAAAAGGATTTGCAAATCATTGTATTCTGTTTTTATTCACATTTTACACAACATCTCAACTTCACTGGAATTGGGGTTTGTATATGTGTGTGTACATACAAATGTGTGTGTGTGTGTGTGTGTGTGTGTGTATGTGTGTTTGTGTGTCAAGTCAAATCAATTGTATTTGTATGTGTGTGTGTGTATGTGTGCAACACTTTTTCTAATAGCCAGGCAACCTGTCCTTGACAGTGCCCTATAGGTGAATAAGTATCAAATTTACAGAGCAGAGCTTCAACACTGGCCCTGAAATCAGTACAGTCAAAGATGCCGTGTGCAAGCGCGTGTGTATGTTCATCTCCAATTTTTGATGTCTATGTGTGTTCTGGAGTGTAACTGCAGGTGTGTGTGTGTGTGTGTGTGTGTGTGTGTGTGTGTGTGTGTATGTGTGTGTGTGTATGTGTGTGTGTGTGTGATCATGGGTATCCTGGCACTTACATCAGGTTTTGAGTGCTGGAAGATGATCAGGGGAAAGGTGAGGTCCTGCTGCGCCAGACTGACCAAATACTCTCTGACCAGAGCCTTCGCTACGCCCGCCGTCTGTTTTTCACAGCGGTGCAAGAATGGCACCATCCACTGGAAGGCATCCTTCACGTAGTGCTCCACACTGGACTAGAAGTGGAAAGACACAAGAGGTGAGAATCCACCCTTCATGTAAAGCTCCATATTAAATAGACTGGCAAAAACGTGCACAAGATGTGAATGAGGGTATGGGAGATGTTGCGCTCCCTGTCAAAAAATGCTGGGAAAGTCAAGACTGCGGTGATATGCGACTCTACACAGCAATCTCTTTGGTTGTATCTTTATGCTTCCAGGAGATATGTGGTTCTGAAAAACAAACTTCTAAGTCTTTACTAACACTACACAACAGTAAAATTGAAATGACGCAATAAATGTTAGTTAGGGGGTGTTAACATTAATGTTATTCACCTGGACTACTACACACTTGTTACCACTACACAGATCCCTTCTGTATACCAGAGCTCTGATGCAGTTCAACAATAGTGTAACATCTTATATTTTTGTCAAGCAAGCTTTTTCCTTCTCAAACTTTGATTATTAGAAAATCAAAATCAGTGGAAACATAAAAAAGGAGCTATTGAACAGAACTGTGTCAGTGTTAATCCATACATTACACCCAAAAAAAGACTATAATTTTCAATTTTATTTGGCTTCAGAGATAAGTCACTGTGTTCCCCACTGGCCAATACTGAGGAACCTATGTAGGTTTTACTTCATGATAGGAATTATTCGGGAATTATTTAGTATAGATGCTCTTTTTTCTCCCCAATTGTATCCAGCCAATTACCCCACTCTTCCGAGCCATCCTGATCTCTGCTCCACGCCCTCTGCTGATCCCGGGAGGGCTGCAGACTAAAACAGCCTCCTCCGATACATGTGGAGTCGCCAGCTGCTTCTTTTCACCTGACAGTGAGGAGTTTCACCAGGGGGACATAGCACGTGGGAGGATCACGCTATTCCCCCCCAGTTCCCCCTTCCCCCCCAACAGGCGCCCCGACCAACCAGAGGAGGCGCTAATGCAGCGACAAGGACACATACCCACATCCGGCTTCCCACCCACAGACACAGCCAATTGTGTCTGTACGGACGCCCGACCAAGCCGGAGGTAACGTGGGGATTCGAACCAGTGATCCCCATGTTGGTAGGCAAAGGAATAGACCACCACACCACCCAGATGCCAGTATAAGTTTGATGCATACTTTTTTACAGTGATTAAGCCTTTGTAGAAATTCAAATCACAAAAAACAACTTAGCAATGAAATATTGAGCAAATTATTCATCAGATCACATTGAGCAGGTGATACATGAAAATATTACATGCCGTGACCATCCCTGAATGTCTCTTCACCACGCCATGTGCCCATCTCTGGACACATCACATGCTGTGCTTATTTCAATGCAGCTAAAACTTAAAGCAGTTTCAACAAAAGAATTCAAAAAGGTCCGAAATTTGCATTTTTATTCAATGTTTAATGATCCAAGTAATGTCTATCATCACAATGTTACGAAGTCTACTTGTTAAGCTGGCCTCTAAAGCCGACTAGACGCTCAGTTGACATTCCACCGGAGTCTGTTTGCCCTAACCAAATGAAGCAGATTCAGGATACAGGATGAAGCACATGTCAAAAGCGCCTCTTCCTCTATCAATTCCAGACAAAATAAATCAGGCCGGGCCAATCAGTCCAATATTTCAGAGATGAGAAAAGAGATATAGCTGCTTACTTGCACGGTGCCGCCTGCTATCCTGTTTCACCAATAAACAAGTGCATTAGACACTGCCCAAACAAGGACTTAATCATGAAGACCTTGGTAAACACATGCTGTTTAATGTTTTCACGCACACACAAAACTGCACCGAGGGAGTACCAGTCAAACAGCATGTGTTACTGCGGCCTGCTACATGTGCTGGCTGGCTGCCTGCCTGTGTGCGCTGGCAGACCCTCTTGGCAGTGTGCGTCACGGGCTAAAGTTTGCATTGATTAACCGCAATTAAGAAGACTCCACAGGGACTGGTTACTGTAATGCCTGGTACAATGTCGCTTACACACCAATGTTCCTACCACTGTTGTCAGACGACAGCCTTGTACCACCAAAATACAAATTAAAGATTAAAGCTGAGATACTTCCAACATTTCTGCAAAAGAATCTTTAAAGTATTTTTGATTTTTTTAAAGATGTAATCTGTTTTTTTATATTAAAAATGCCAAATCTGACACCTTTTCCAGCTGGCATTTTCACAACAACAGCCGTTCAATGTTTTAGCGTTCTGTAATTGCTCCTCTATATGCTAGCCTATTTTTTTAGATCAGTGCCGGAAGGGCTGATCTAAAATTCCCATTAAGTTTTCAAATGTAATGGCTTCTATAGAGGAAATGCTTTGAGTCTGCCAACACAGAAGGAAATGAAGAAGAAAAGGAGAAGGAACTTGCATGTTGGATATGGAACAGCATGCGATAGGCGCTAAAATCCACCCATCCATCCATTATCCAAGCCGTTTACCCATATTCGGGTCATGGGGATGCTGGAGCCTATCCCAGCAGTCATTGGGCGGCAGGCGGAGAGACACCCTGGACAGGCCACCAGTCTATCACAGGGCCGACACACATACCTAGGGACAATGCAGTACCACCGATTCACCTGACCTACATGTCTTTAGACTGTGGGAGGAAACCGGAGCACCCGGAGAAAACCCACACAGGCACGGGGAGACTGTGCAAACTCCTCACTGAGGACAACCTGGGATTAACCCCAAGGCTGGATGACCCCAGGGTTCGAACCTAGGACCTTTTGCTGTGAGGTGACCGTGCTAACCACTGCACCACCATGCCACCTCAGGTGCTAAAATACAAAACTAAAAAAGAAAAAAAGAAAAGAAAAAAAAAGAAAAACATTATCCAAATGTTTAATTGGGATTATTAAAATGTTTGATTTACAATAATTTTTTGATTTCATGTGGATCATAGTTCTAAAGACCGTACATCCTAATTGGCTAAGCGTTTAGGATGCACGGTCCCATTTCACAAAGTCGATATTGGTGGTAAGCACGCATGATGGAGGTGTGCGGCATGACACCTACGTTTTGCATGAGGAGGCGGAGCTTGTGGATGTTGCTGAGCTGCTGCAGGTTTTTCAGCGTCAGACTCAGCTCACAAGACGTCTCATACACCAGAGTTTCCATGGTGACCAGGTCGTCGCACAGCAGCTCCAGGCTCGGGATCTCCCGCTCCTTCCCCAGGCGCACTAACGACAAGGCACAGTCCACCTGACAGATGGAGAATAAAGCAAATTGCAGGAAAAATAAAATTAAAGATCGAACAAAAACAAAAGAAAAAGTAACATCACGGACAGAATGCTGAAGGGAGAACAAACAACTGAGCATACATCAAGACAAATAAACAACCAATTATGAATAAAAATGTGAGAGACTGGATGGGTTTCTATTTAACAAAATTCCTTACCAGGAATATCATTATCTACTCTTCCGTTTCTTAGACAACAGTCTCGGAAAAAAAATTAAAATGAATAATGTATGGCTCAAACATGCACTGAAGGTCTGGAACTCAGTCCAAAAGCAACTAAAGGGAGCCATAACTCTGTCATGGGCCACGCACATAGTAGGGAAGATAATGCTTATAAAAGATGGGCTGGGAGTGGGCTGAATACAATTAACTAACTGTTTGATGGAAACATATCTAAATCTTTTTCACAACTTCAAGATAAGTTTTCCTTACCATCGAGTGACCTATATAGATATCTAAAAATAAGACACTATATCACAAAAAATACAGACTGGGATAATATTAAAAGAGAACCAAACAATATAGAAGCCCATTTTATACATCTGTTTGAACACCTTGCATCAAAAAAAGTCAGAAAATACTCTACATATCAAAGGACAATGGGAACAGGAGATGAATACAATAGTGGACAATGATGCCTGGGGAAACGTGTTCCAGATGTTGGGGGGGGGGGGAGTTGAGAGCCAGCTATGCAAAGAATTTGATTGGAAGGTTAAACTGAGGTTCTTTTGGACCCCGCTGACAGCTTGTGTCTTTAATAACAACTCTACCATCAAATGTTGGAGAAACTGTTTATGACCATACACATGTTTTGGGACTGCCTGAAAATACAGACATTTTGGAAAAACGTCAAACATCATCACAGTTATTGTCAATACTGGTATATCGCAACACCCTTAGTGCTGGACATGACAAGTGCACCATTCTAGAATAGAACAGAATACTGTGGTGATACACATTTGAGGGTAGATTCACCAGGGGCTGCTGCTCCTTTAAGGCAGACATTTTAGAATGCTGACGTAGGCACTGCTTGGGGTTTCCGGGGAGCCATGTTTGCAGCAGCCTAGCAGTTAGCTGGTTGCCACGAGGGATTGTGCTGTATCAGTGTTGTTATGTGTGGCGAGTAAACGAAATTGACTTGATTCGATCTCTCCGTCTCCTAATTCCTGCACTCCCACAACACGTTATTTGTCATTTGTACATACATACAATGAAATTCACTCTGCGTTTAACCCATCCTAGCTGTGTAGCTAGGAGCAGTGGGCAGCCGCCGTGCAGTGCCCGGGGACTGGTTGACTCTTGGTTTACCCTTTCCGGGTACTGACAGCAGGGTAGACTGTGCCCGGGAATTTGAATTCAGAGTTATCTTCTCCTAGCCTTTGCCTAAACACGAATCAACCTGCAAGGCAGCAGGTGGTTTTGTTGTCAGAGTGTTTCCTTCTCCAAGCCTTTGCCTAAAGAGGCATCAACCCACAAGGCAGCAGGTGGATTTGAAATCAGAGTTCCCTTCTCCTATCCCAATGTGTTGGTTGTACTGGGCACCATGGGAAGTACCATACAGGCATGCAGGAGGACCAGATCTATCAGGAGGGACGTCGTCCTTAGCCAAAGGGCCCTTGCTGAGGTAAGGTGCTACCCCTCTACCCCTTCTTTTTTTAAATCACAGAGTTATAGATCAGCCCATCCCAGTACTGTTCTTCTGGATCTCTGCCAGCTATGACCCAGCTGCTAGACCACTTTGCTTCCAACCGGATCATGCGCAAACTACACAACTCACTCCGAGGTACAGTACAGCTTCAGTCTTATGCACAAAAAATGCATATTTATTGTGTGTTGATACATACTACCACATCCATATTTTGCTGGATAAGCAGGTTATGGAAATATATATGTTTTTTCATTAAGTATTCTCTATTATATTCTGTTCTGCACTTTTCTATTGTGTATAACAGACTGGCAAATTTGCAGCCCTCTCTATCTAGAGATCCACAGTGCCAGTCATCCATCCAACAGGCAATAGTGACCAAAGGCATCAACTTCCCTCTCCATCAGTATAATCCATCTGTAGCTTCACATTGCATGGGTATGCAATATGAAAATGCATACGCAATGTAGAAAATTCTGGAAAAGGATGCTCCGCTGGACCCACTACTGTTTTTATTGAAAGTATTACCTGAACACCTGTTTACCACGGACCAGTGTTATATACTGCATGTTTTGTTGATGGTTGCAAGAGTAGTAGTTACTATTAATTGGATGACACCTAACCCTCCCACAATTGCTCAACTATTATGAAAAGTCAAACATGTTTACATGACGGAACACATGACTGCCCAGCTACAAGTAAAACTGCCTATTTATAGAAAGAGATGGACATCAATTGATTACCGTAGTTAGGAATCTTATACTTTGTTTTGATGGGAATGTGTTTGTTCGCGTGCGCATGTGTGTGTGTGTGTGTGTGTGTGTGTGTGTGTGTGTGTGTGTGTGTGTGTGCTCAGCTAATCTCGCAAACTACTGGATGTATCAGCCTAAAATTTTTTTGTACCATTATTACTGTATGATGAAGAACGTGTCATAGTTGCAGCGATTCAAAATCTTCGAAAAACGTTTGTTCTCGCTATTGCCGCTCCCTCTCCTCCACTTTAGCTCACTCGACCAACGCTGCTTTCTGTCGCTGCCCGATCTGAGTCAACCGTGTGAATGCATGACTCAAATCTACAGATGACTTAGATCAGGCAGCGACAGTGTCAAAACCAAAACATTATTTATTCAGGTATGAGTCTTGCAAGTAAATAAGAAGTCGATTGTATTTCGCAAGCCAGCAAATCTTTCACTGCTGATCTCAGCACAGGCGAACTGGGGGAACACTAGATGAACCAAAAATAATTCGCCTTACTCACCTCGCTGCCATGCGGAAGTGCCATATTATCCAATGTTAAAACGCCACTATAAAAATAAATTTCAAGAGTAATCACAGTCACAGCTTGAAATCATCTCAGTAGCTACAATAAAACATTTCCCATGGCTGAGCTGTTTTCTTACCATTGTTTTATGAATGAAAGTCAATCAGCAGAGGAGCCATTCGTCGTCATTCATTTTATATCATGAAAAGCACAATGGTTAAACACATTCCAAGTCTTTTAATAGGGGCTTTTAAATTATGATAACCTGACCTCTGTCATTCCATGTCAAGACTTTTTCACTTTCGTGTGAGGGCCTGCCTAGGAGGCTGCACATCCATAGACTGACAGGCAAAATGCTTTTATATGGTAGATATTTTAGCTTGAGACCTGTATATTGACAACTTTTTTTCCCCTAATATTTCTCGTTCAATCGACTTGGGCAATGTGCAAAAGTCTTATAATGGCAGAGAAAACACTTGTTTTTGGCAATGAAGTTAAAAAAAAAAAGAATAACAATGTGTAGCGGCCTAACGAGCTTATACTGCTCTAAGTTAAGCTCAATAACAGCTGAAAAGCAACCTGTGTGACTAACCTATGAGCCACATGAATGCCCAAGATCCTCTACAATAATCTAATGCAGATAAAGAACACTTAACAGAGCTTCAAGTGGTTATTTGTACCAAATGTCATCCAACCACATACTGCCTCTTACCAAAACAGTCTAAGCTTTATAGTCAGCCTCTGTTTACAAAACAGAATGCCTTTGACACTGATATCAACACTCAAATTTCTCAGCTTCTCTGTATCTCCTCAATCTCACGCAGATATCTATCCTCCATCCATTCCATTCCATTATTCAAACCGCTTATCCTGCTCTCAGGGTCGCGGGGATGCTGGAGCCTATCCCAGCAGTCATTGGGCAGCAGGCGGGGAGACACCCTAGACAGGCTGCCAGGCCATCACAGGGCTAACACACACACACACACACACACACACACACACACACATCTAGGGACAATTCAGTTTGGCCGATTCACCTGACCTACATGTCTTTGGACTGTGAGAGGAAACCAAAGCACCCAGAGGAAACCCATGCAGACATGGGGAGAACATGCAAACTCCACACAGAGGACGACCCAGATTGACCCCCAAGGTTGGACTACCCTGGGGCTTGAACTCAGGACATTCTTGCTGTGAGGCGACCGTGCTAACCACTGCGCTGCTGTGCCACCTCACCCTTTTCAAATCCAATCAAAATCAGTCACTTGAAGGTAGGATACAACAGACTAGTAAAAAGAAACACAATCAGAAACAAATCACACCTGTCAATTACTACCAATATCCAGCTATTACTGCGCCCGATCACAAGACAAAAGAGATTCCGGTTGTCTGCTGAGCTGATCAATGCAATTCCATCCAGGAGAGCAATCAATCGATATCCGGCCACCTATACAGGCAGCGCACCCTGCCAGTCGATGCTCGGCTACCTGTTGACAGACAGTGTGGGTTGCCAATCAATAGGAGATGCCTCTGGCCTCAGTGGTGATGATTTCTTCGCCCCTCACCTCTAAAAGATCATGGCCTTTTGATGCTATGGTTAGCCACAATGCACACACATACACACACACACACACACACACACACACACACACACACACACACACACACACACACACACACACACACACAAAAAAGTGTTCCCATGCAGTATACACTGTCACACACACATATATAGTATATATATATATATATATATATATATATATTAAGCGAGAAAAAAAAAGCTGATTCACCTTGACTCACAGCCCAAACAATTAGAGAATAAAGAGAGAAGCCTATTGATCTGAGTTAAGATTCTCTCTTCCCTTCCCTCTTTTCCTCACTTTCCTAATCTCTTGAGACACATTCCCCAGCTAATCAGAGACAATTCAGATGTTAAAAATCTCCCACTTTTTAATTACGGCCTTGTCGCTCTGCACTCCCCATCGGTCCATTCCCCTCCCCTCCATCCTCTTCCTCTCTCTTTCTGTACCATTTCCGCTAACTATCCCAACAGATTTCTTGTGTTTAATTTTCTTATTCGATTTGATCCTGCTTTTGTCCTCTCTCAAATCCCGATACTTCTTTTTTCGCCAAACTCCTCCCAATACCTTTCAACTATTTTCTCTTCTACTTGGCTTCATTTTCACAGAATTCTTACCATCCTGCCTCCATTTGATCTCCTGCCGATGCCTCTCTTCCTTCTTTATGTCTGTCCTCCAATTCACCCCCATCTCTTCCAGCTAAAGTTTGTGTGCCGCATCGTTTTAGGAAAAACCTTGTCTTTAATGTCCTTTTCCCCTTTCACCTCCTTGTGGCCACTGACCATCCTTCCATGGGATATCCCTTTCCCAATTTTACCCCAATATTCCTTCACTTGTTCCGTACATCATTTTTTAACTTATCTTTATCACTTTTTACTCATTTCCTCTCTCGCTCTCTGTTGGTCTTCCCTACTAGGCTCCTTGCTCTGTCCCTTTTTCTGACTGGTTTAGCACACTCTGAGAAGTTACTTCTGATGTGGCTCCTCTCGATCAAATGCCGTTTTTCTCCATTAAAATGCTCTCCCAAGCATAAACACTGCCAAGTGAGGGGGTGTGAGGAGGGCACAAGCAAGACAGAGAACGCACGAGACGGTAAGAGAGGGAACGAGGAAGAAAGTGTTTAGGAAATGGCACCAGAGGCTGTTCCATTACGTTTCTGGTGTGTGTGTGTGTGTGTGTGTGTGTGTGTGTGTGTGTGTGTGTGTGTGTGTGTGTGTGTGTGTGTGTGTGTGTGTGTGTGTGTGTGTGTGTGTGAGAGAGAGAGTGTAGGAGAGAAAGATTGAGTGAAAAGGGGTGGGGATGCTCCCACGAGGCTTCTGTAGTAGCGTGTGAGTCAAGGGAAGGAGATGAGGTCCAATTAAAGAGGAACATGGAAGAGAATGAAAGAGAGCTCCAGAGTGATTCTTAGAGATGAACAAAGACCCCCTTTTTACACACTCTCATTCTCCCTCTCTTTCTCTCTCACTTTGAAACGGAGGATAAAAGGCTCGTTTCCCAGTTGTTTTAAAAAACGACCAATAAAGAGGGGAAATAGAGGAATAAAAAGCAAACTTATCACTGTGATTTGACTGGCCTTTATGTTAAGACAGAGAGCAAGAGAGAGAGAGAGCGAGAACACGAAGAAAGGGAAAGAGAAGGGGGGGAGTGAGAGAGAGAGCTAGCCTTTGGTGTGGATGGTGTGGGCGTAGAGTGGACAGCCCTGGCAGATACATCTCATTACTCCACTAAACAAGTCCTATTTAAGAGCCAGGCCATTATGGCAGCAACAGAAGCTCAGATGACAGAAGCCTTAGTTATACTTCATTACAGGTCCATATGGCAGGTATGATAATGACCCTGTCATAGATGGCATCAAAACTGCCTTGAATGATGGAGGCTGGCACAACTGTCTTTGTGGATCTAACCACCAACACCACCCCACAAATACACAAATTTCCCTTTTATTCTGCCTCAAGCCTTCTTTAGGGGTCATTGTCTTCACATGGATGTGTGCAACGGGAAAATCCGTCCTACCTGTCTGGAGCAGGACTCAATGTCCTGGGCTCTGCTCAGGTACCAGTCAGTCAGCAGCTGGATAGAGGGGTGTAGCAGTACAGAATCGCAGCATCTCTGGAGCTTGCTCATACAGGAAGCTATCGTCATCACACAGGTTCTGGTCCAACACCGCTCTTGGGGGGTAGAAGGTAAGGGAGCAAGGAAGAGAGAAGAATGGACAGAGACTGACTAGGTATGTGACAAAATGACTCCTCAATTCTGCTGCCATGGTCTTACCTCAATCACAACATTTTACCCTGTACATGGGGTTGCGATAATACTACAATTTTACCCTGCGGTAAAATATGGCATAATCAGTTATTTCAGTATACCATACTGCAAAGCAATAAGAAGTGTTCACATAAAAGAAAACAATAAATTTCACCACATGAATTTGGATAGCTGAGATGATTTCTATTCTGTGATGCTTCCATATCGTGTGGTACCGGAGGGTCTGTTATCACACAACCTCAGTGGGAATGACACGACGGAGTGATGGTACCTTGCAGTTCTCACGATGCCTTTGTGTGCAATGCCAAAATGCCATATGTTTGATGTAAACAGTGAAGTCAGTGGTTTACCTGCACTCCTCTGCCTCACACCAATCCATCTCTCTGTGTCTCTGCTCATCCCACGGGATCAACACCAATTCCTCATTTTCATCAAGACTGAGAGAGAGTGAGAGACAGTGCGAGAGAGAGAGAGAGAGAGAGAGAGAGAGAGAGAGAGAGAGAGAGAGAGAGAGAGAGAGAGAGAGAGAGAGAGAGAGAGAGAGGAGAGAGAGAGAGAGAGAGAGAGAGAGAGAAACCAATCAAGACAGTGAGACAGTGAGATACACAAACAGAGAGACATTTGGTGGGAGACTGAGGGGAAAATATCTACATTTTACAAGGGGGAGGAAATACTTTTTTTTCTTTTTCTCCCCAACTGTATCTGGCCAATTACCCCACTCTTCCGAGCTGTCCCGGTCACTGCTCCACCCCCTCTGCCAATCCAGAAAGGGCTGTAGACTACCACATGCCTCCTCCGATACATCTGGAGACACCAACCGCTTCTTTTCACCTGACAGTGAGGAGTTTTGCCAGGGGGATGTAGTGTGTGGGAGGAGGATCACACTATTCCCCCCAGTTCACCTTCCCCCTGAACAGGCGCCCCAATCAACCACAGGAGGCGCTAACACAGCGACCAGGACACATACCCATATCTGGCTTCCCACCTGCAGACACGGTCAATTTGGTCTGTAGGGACGCCTGTCCAAGCCAGAGGTAACATGGGGATTCAAACCAGCGATCCCCGTGTTGGTAGGAAACGGAATAGACCACTATGCTACCTGGACCCCCCTGGGGAGGAAATACTTTGGCAACCATGTGCCATGAGGTGCCAAGGGCATGTTGAGATTGGTTGAAGTGTAGAGACTGGTTGTAAGGAAAGCCTGCACACTCTCAGTACCACATGGCATATGGCTGCCTGTGTCTGCCCTACTCACACCAATATAAACTGCATGTTAAAATGAAGACCAATGACTGGCCAGAAGCCAAGAAACAAACGGCTCCCACCGCCCGACTCACTCTCCCTGTAATGGTGTCTGGTAAATCAGCAAAGACATTTACTGTTGCAAATTGCAAATGGCCATAAACTGTAGAAAACTCTGCTGAGAGGAAATTAACAGAACACTGGAACTAGAAGCAGCAGCGAATAAGAGTGGGAGGTATGTAAAATAAAAACGAAAGCCCAACAGCAAACACGGGGGGCTTTTTGTTCTTTTAAAAAAAAAAGGCTCAGTGGTGCCCCCTTCTTTTATTCAGGGCCTTGAATACTTTCAAATTAACTTCACAGGAGTGGTGCTTTATTGCTTCCTTTTCTCCTTGACTATGACACGTCTGATGAAGATGAAAAAGCAGACGTACATGAAACAAAACCAAAACGAGGAGTGAGTGTGTAACCTCATGTGTCAGTGCTGACGTGACCCTGAGACAAACCTGCACAGACGCTGACAAAAGCATACATGCTCCCCCCCAACACACACACACACACACATACACAGACACACCCTTGGCACTGGAAAAGCAGACACCATGGTTTATCTGTTTTCCACTAGGATCTATACATTTCTTGTTGTTATCTATTTGTCTGTTGGACAGAAAAATATGTCCTGTGGTTGTAACACTCAAGGGGATGGTGCAAGCTACAAATCATCTAAACCTTTGGCACAGTTAAAGGCCCAAAATGCACATGCTGCTGCAGTTTTAAAGCATTGCCATAAATAATCATCAAAGTGCAAAATTCATAAGAGCTGTCCTGGCAGCGGGTGTGATTTATAGGAACACTCAAAAGTGCAGCGATTCTGACCACAACAACCACATGTATTTATTTGGAGCAGGAAACTTCAAGCTAGGGAGACAAAGGCAAGAGACTCTCACCTAGATACAATAAAAAATGACCACAAAATGTGAACCACTGAGGCGTCCGGGTAGCGTAGCAGACTATTCCGTTGCTTACCAACAGGGGGATCTCCGGTTTGAATCCCCGTGTTACATCCAGCTTGGTCGGGCGTCCCTACGGACACAATTGCCCGTGTGTGCGGCTAGGGAGCCAGATGTGGGTATGTATCCTGGTCGTTGCACTAGTGCCTCCTCTGGTCGGTCGGGGCGCCTGTTCACAGCTGAGGGGGAACTGGGGGGAATACCATGCTCCTCCCACACACTACGTCCCCCTGGCTAAACTCCTCACTGTCAGGTGAAAAGAAGCGGCTGGCGACTCCACATGTATCGGAGGAGGCATGTGGTAGTCTGCAGCCCTCCCTGGATCGGCAGAGGGGGTGGAGAAGCGACCGAGACGGCTTGGAAGAGTGGGGTAATTGGCCAAGTACAATTGGGGAGAAAAAGGAGGGGGGGGGGGGGATAAAAAAAAAGTGAACCACTGCCTTTTTTCATCCCATAACTCCCTGTTTGTCTTGCCTTATTAAAGTGAGGCAGGTTAAAGGGTGGAAAGTAAAAACTGGTGTGAGAGTTCTGATATCGATAGGTAGAATGCATTATTCCACACTTGCTGCACTAATCTACTTCACATCAACCTTAGAGAGGGAGGGAGTAGGTTGGCAGGGGAGGAAAATAGAGGGAGATGAAGATGCGCAGTGATTTTGGAACTGGCAATTTTTTTTCACCTCGCGTGCGTGTTTTTGTCTTCCGTTTGCCTGTGTCTACTTGTGCCTGTTGGTTTGCCCTGAAGAAGAATTGTCTTCCATGAATATTGTGCGAGACAAACAGGCCTCAGAACATCCCGACTCAATACTCCTCGAAACGTCTGGAAGTTCCCTCCCAGGCCTGCTCCATATTTCAGAAGGAAATCTTCCCCTTTCAGTGGAGCACGACTCGTGTCTAGCTAGTGAGCCCCAGACAGATGGCTGGAGCTGACACCGTCTGCTGCAGCACACAACTGAGTTCTGCCAGAGCAGCAGTTGGTGCTCACAGGCTGAGGAAAGTAGGAAACAGCCTACGGTGGCAGAGCCATGATGGATGCCCACTGCAGAGCTACATCCGCCTGACTCCATACAAACACAGACACGGCTAACACAGGAGAGAGACAGTGGTATGTGTGAAGGTTTGGGTTATTCTGATTGTGTGTGTGTTATAACACACACACAATCAGAATAGGAGGAGGGGCAGAGGAAATGAAAGCAGGAAAAGTAAGAGTGCACGGAAGGGGGGAGAGGAAGAGGGAGGCCAGCAAAACAGCTGGATGGATGGCCAGGAGCACTCATCAGTAAATCCACTTTGTCACCTCTATTAGGAAGCCATAAAGGGGTGAGGGATGACTTCTCCCTCCAACCTAAACACTCCCACTTCAACTATTTCACCCCAACAATCCTCCCCGCCCCACCCGTCCTGATATCCGACACCGAAATCGCAGGGAGTAAAGTATGGCAAGTCCAGAACGCAAGACAATGCTCCCGTTTACCACACGCATGCTGGGAATGGTAATACACTGGCAAACAAATGAAAAATACCCACTGCTACATGTGTTCATCTGTACACAACTGCAGCGCTGCAAAAAAAAAAAATCTAAATCCACTGAGATTGACACAGCTGAAAATTAATGTTGGCTGGATAGTTTTTTGACATTCTGACTCAAAGACGGAACGAGTGTGTGACTGTGTATGTGTGTTTAGTGTGGGTATTTTTGTCAGTGTGTGTGTGTGTGTGTGTGTGTGTGTGTTTGCTTGCATGTGATGAGGGAGGGCAGATTGCATCTATTATTGTATCATTTTGATTTGTTTGGATTTTGTTTGTATGTAAATTTAGAGGCTGCAATTACTTCGCTGTCCTTTCATTTCATTGTCCCGATTGACAATGTCAGCCCTTGAGCAGACGCTGTGTGTGCATGTCTGTCTGCCCGTGTGTCTGCTTGTGTGCGTGTGTCTCTGTATGTCCACGTGTCTGTGTGCCATGTAAGTGGATATGTGCACATGGTGGTATGCACAAATGTGTGTGTGTGTGTGTGTGTGTGTGTGTGTGTGTGTGTGTGTGTGTGTGTGTGTGTTCCCTTTAGACTGCAGTGACTGAGATTAGAACTGAGTTGAGGGAGACCTTTATGTCTGTCCTCTGAACAAAATCTGTATCGGGCATGAGAGCATTTTAATTCAAGATGCAGCAACTGCATTCTGCAGAGATGTGTGTCTTGTTTGAAAGACTAGAGAGTGTGTGCGTGCACTCACGGTCATATGTGTGTGCTTGTATGCATGCATTTTTATGTTCAGGTTGGTGTATATGCACATGTGAATGTCTACAAGTACTGCTGCCAAGTTAAATACATCATACACCTCAATTTTCAAGGACAATTGCAACAAACGTATTTCAAAATGCTTTTGTTTTGGGGTTTTGTTGTTTTGTTTTTTTGTCTGAGAGCTATCTAAAGTACTCCCTATTGTCATTGTATTCTATACAGTGAAAATAAAGGCTTTCTTCTTCTTCAATGCTGTCAATGTAAAAATTTAGTGTTTAAAGATGTGACTTCCCCCCCTCCCCTTTTTCTCCCCAATTACACTTGGCCAATTACCCCACTCTTCCAAGCCGTCCCGGTCACTGCTCCACCCCTTCTGCCAATCCGGGGAGGGCTGCAGACTACCACATGCTTCCTCCGATACACGTGGAGTCACCAGCCACTTCTTTTCACCTGACAGTGAGGAGTTTCACCAGGGGGATGTAGCGTGTGGGAGGGTCACGCTATTCTCCCCAGTTGCCCCTCCCCCCTGAACAGGCACCCCGACCGACCAGAGGAGGCACTAGTGCAAGGACCAGGACACATATCCACATCCGGCTTCCCACCCGCAGACGTGGCCAATTGTTTCTATAGGGACGCCCAACCAAGCCGGAGGTAAGAAGGGGATTCGAACCAGCGATCCCCATGTTGGTAGGCAACAGACTAGACCGCTACGCTACCCGGATGCCCTCCTGAGAATGTCCAATCATCCATTATCCAAACCACTTATCCTGCTCTCAGGGTCGCAGGGATGCTGGAGCCTATCTCAGCAGTCATTGGGTGGCAGGCAGGGAGATGCTGTCGCCAGGCTTCCAGACCATCACAGGACCCACACACACACACATTTACATAATTTACACCAATTTAGTATGGCCGATTCACCTGACCTACATGTCTTTGGACTGTGGAAGGAAACATGATCACCTGGAGGAAACCCACACAGACACAGCGAGAACAAGCAAACTTCACACAGAGGATGACCTGGGACGACCCCCAAGGTTGGACAACCCCGGGGCTCGAACCCAGGACCTTTGTACTGTGAGGTGACCATGCTAACCACTGCGCCACTGTGTCGCCTGCAGTGAAAATATATGAAATATACACTACCGTTCAAAAGTTTGGGATCACATTGAAATGTCCATATTTTTGAAGGAAAAGCACTGTACTGTTCAATGAAGATAACTTTAAACTAGTCTTAACTTTAAAGAAATACACTCTATACATTGCTAATGTGGTAAATGACTATTCTAGCTGCAAATGTCTGGTTTTTGGTGCAATATCTACATAGGTGTATAGAGGCCCATTTCAAGCAACTATCACTCCAGTGTTCTAATGGTACAATGTGTTTGCTCATTGGCTCAGAAGGCTAATTGATGATTAGAAAACCCTTGTGCAATCATGTTCACACATCTGAAAACAGTTTAGCTCGTTACAGAAGCTACAAAACTGACCTTCCTTTGAGCAGATTGAGTTTCTGGAGCATCACATTTGTGGGGTCAATTAAACGCTCAAAATGGCCAGAAAAAGAGAACTTTCATCTGAAACTCGACAGTCTATTCTTGTTCTTAGAAATGAAGGCTATTCCATGCGAGAAATTGCTAAGAAATTGAAGATTTCCTACACCGGTGTGTACTACTCCCTTCAGAGGACAGCACAAACAGGCTCTAACCAGAGTAGAAAAAGAAGTGGGAGGCCGCGTTGCACAACTGAGCAAGAAGATAAGTACATTAGAGTCTCTAGTTTGAGAAACAGACGCCTCACAGGTCCCCAACTGGCATCTTCATTAAATAGTACCCGCAAAACACCAGTGTCAACATCTACAGTGAAGAGGCGGCTGCGGGATTCTGGGCTTCAGGGCAGAGTGGCAAAGAAAAAGCCATATCTGAGACTGACCAATAAAAGAAAAAGATTAAGATGGGCAAAAGAACACAGACATTGGACAGAGGAAGACTGGAAAAAAGTGTTGTGGACGGATGAATCCAAGTTTGAGGTGTTTGGATCACAAAGAACGTTTGTGAGACGCAGAACAAATGAAAAGATGCTGGAAGAATGCCTGACGCCATCTGTTAAGCATGGTGGAGGTAATGTGATGGTCTGGGGTTGCTTTGGTGCTGGTAAGGTGGGAGATTTGTACAGGGTAAAAGGGATTCTGAATAAGGAAGGCTATCACTCCATTTTGCAACGCCATGCCATACCCAGTGGACAGCGCTTGATTGGAGCCAATTTCATCCTACAACAGGACAATGACCCTAAACACACCTCCAAATTGTGCAAGAACTATTTAGAGCAGAAGCAGGCAGCTGGTATTCTATCGGTAATGGAGTGGCCAGCGCAGTCACCAGATCTGAACCCCATTGAGCTGTTGTGGGAGCAGCTTGACCGTATGGTACGCAAGAAGTGCCCATCCAACCAATCCAACTTGTGGGAGCTGCTTCTGGAAGCGTGGGGTGCAATTTCTCCAGATTACCTCAACAAATTAACAGCTAGAATGCCAAAGGTCTGCAATGCTGTAATTGCTGCAAATGGAGGATTCTTTGACGAAAGCAAAGTTTGATGTAAAAAAAATCTTATTTCAAATACAAATCATTATTTCTAACCTTGTCAATGTCTTGACTCTATTTTCTATTCATTTCACAACATATGGTGGTGAATAAGTGTGACTTTTCATGGAAAACACAAAATTGTTTGGGTGATCCCGAACTTTTGAACGGTAGTGTAATTCAACATAATAGTTGCTTCTGTGTGGAGTAGTAGTAGTAGTAGTAGTAGTAGTAGTAGTGGTAGTGTGTGGAGGAAATGATTTGTGTCCATCCATACAATGTCTTTACTTCCAACCCCTCCTGAGGCTCTCTCTTTCTCTCTCTGCATGTCTTTCTCTCTAAGCGATTTTTATAAATGTTTTTTCGGCTCAATTGCTTCATTTGAATTACATGACCACACTGACAAAAATAAAAGAGGACATATTTTTGATTTTGTCTTGAAAGCACAGCTATGAACCCATTCACTCAGCAAATCTTTCCTTAGCTACAGTACAGAATACACAGAATTTCTGGATAGAAATTAACTGTGGACATGACAGATTCATAAAAGTAAAACAAAAGTAAATAAAAACCAAATACTCCTGCTATTGCCATGTGAAAAATCACAGAAGTTGCATTTTGAGTGAAATTGCCTTATCTAATTGGATTAAAAAAATTAAAAAATTAAAAGCAAAACCTTTATTTTTCCCTGCAGATTTTTGGCAGATTACAAGGGGTGCAACAGTTTACAGTTTGTTGAGTCCTCTGCAGCTAGACTCATCTGGCATCCAAAAGTAAACCACAAATTTCATACTGTTTTCTGAATTCATTCACACTATTCTTATTCTATGGATTACTATTATTATCATTATTATTTAGCTTATATATTTATCATTATATTTTCATTTATTATTTATTATTATTCTTATTATTCTATGTGTCGGCCCTGTGATGGACTGGCGGCCTGTCCAGGGTGTCTCCCCGCCTGCCACCCAATGACTGCTGGGATAGACTCTAGCATCCCTGCGACCCTGAGCGCAGGATAAGCAGTTCGGATAATGGATGGACGGATGGATATTCTTATTCTATAAAATCTCATTGTGATGAACTGAGAATGCAGCAAAGTGCACTTCAAAATAACACACGGAGCATTTGAACTCCAAAGTACTACTCTTAATTAATGCTGCCATCAAGATCTGGTTGAATGTGTGCACGTGTGTTTCTCACCAAGCCTCCGGGAGCAGGATGATGTACTCATGTGGAGATGTGGTTTCGGGGAAGTTGTAAAGAATAGCCAGACGATGTTGGAGCAGCTCTGCACCATGGTAAGTGAACAGAATGTCCAGGGCTTGCACATTACTCTCCTGTGGACAATGCACACACACATGCACACACACACACACACAAACAAAAACACAGACATTTCAGATCTAAAATTTGTAATCTGAACTTTGATTTAAAAAACTGCAGAATCATAGATTTTGTCAGAAAGAAAGGGCAGAAAATTCCAAAATCAATTTGGGTTACTTTTCAGAAATCAAGGCATAATTTACATAATCGCTTGACATGGGGAAATAATGTATATGACACTACCTGACACTACCAAGGTCAGCGCAACATGGACCACTGTTCGCAAAATATTCCTGTTATTTGCCATTATGATGAACTGAAGCAGAATGTCAGGATAGCATTAAGTAGCCTCCACAGATAAGCAGAGGAAGCCACAGGACAACTGAGCGAATGAAGCAATAGTATAAAAGACTGTTTACCCTTGCATAGTTTCTTGCGGACAAAACAATGTTCTGACTTCGGAACTTTTTGAAGAACTCTGCGTCATATCTCTGCTCCGCCACATGAGGACCTCCAAGTATTTCCTGAAGAATAATACAGGAGACGGTGAGAGACAGACAGACAGAGTGAGAGAAAGAAAGAAAGAAAAAGAGAGGGAGAGAGAGCAAGCGAGAGAAAGACAGAGCAGAGTGAGAGAATGAAAGATAGAGGGGGGGGGGCAGAGCAGAGTAAGAGAGACAAAGAAAAAGAGAGGGAGAAAGAGATAGAGACAGAGCAGACCGAGAAAGAAAGAAAGACCATGTGTGAGAGACAGAGACCAAAAGATGAGAGGAAAAGAAGAGAAAGAAAAAAGGAGAGGGATAGCATGAAAGGTGGTGAAAGGGGAGCAGAAAAGCAGCCTAGCAGGTTGATAAAGAAGGGTTTGATGCAGAGAGAGAAGAGCTGTATTTACAGAGAAATGGCATAGGGGGGTGAAGAGATACTGGAGAAAAGGGAGAGTCAATGATCTAAGAGGGAGCTGTGATATGGAATTAATGCACTGAGCAAATGCAAAGTCAACAGGGATACTATTTAACTTTCAGAGAAGGGCTGGCCTGTCCTTTACTTTGTAACCATCTGAGGTAGGTGTGTGTGTGTGTGTGTGTGTGTGTGTGTGTGTGTGTGTGTGTGTGTGTGTGTGTGTGTCTGTGTGTGTGTGTGTGTGTGTGTGTGTCCAAATGTCTGCACACAATGTCTGAAGGGAACATTTGTTGTCTTGGCCTTTGGTTTAAATGATTTGTGTGTGTCTGTGTATATAAAATCCTCTGTAGCATCCCTCTAGCCAACCTCTGTGTGTGTGTGTGTGTGTGTGTGTGTGTGTGTGTGTGTGTGTGTGTGTGTGTGTGTGTGTGTGTGTGTGTGTGCGTGCGTGTATGTGATAGATAGCCTTTGAATGGGCCATATGCGGACAGAGCCAGCCCAAGTCGGGATGACAAAAAGCCTAATATCATATTCATAGACATCCAGAAAAAAAATGAATTAGGGCAAAAGGAATCTGACGAGTGCTGCGGTTACCATGACAATGTCTGGAAAAATGAAAGGGACGTCACTCTCTGGGTTGAATAAACTAGCAGGGCAAACTGTCCTCGTCCTTTTACCTCTTATCCTCCTGTACAGGCTAAACTAATGTTGGGTTGGGTTTTTTTTTGGGGGGGGGGCAAGTTAAAACATCATTCATGACCACCTAACACCCAGATTTTAACATAGACAGGAATCATTTTTCATGCTTTTAGCTAGCATCTCTTCTGCATTAGTGTTGAGAACAAGTTTATTTATTAATTCAGATGTATTAATCCATTACACTGTAGTTGCTAGACCAATTTTGGGAGCCAATGGACTAAATGTAACTTAGTTCTCAAATTATTGCTGCCAATTGGGGCAAAACTGAACTGGGCAAAACTGCAGCAAGCACAGACTTACAATGGTTAAATAAAAGTATAAAAAACACATATTTACTAATAAACTTGCAGGCAGTACGTACAGCTCTCACCAAGAAATAGCTTCAAAAAGTTTTCACTTTAATTAAGAATTAGTTTTGGTAAGTAGGAGAGAAAAGTGCTTGTGTCTTTCTGCAATCCCCCCGCCCCATAAATGAAGCAATACGCAGATAATATAAATACAATTTAAAAGTAGAATATGTTCCACAGAAACCTTCAGTGCACCCAGGACATGTCAAAACAGCTGGACCCTTTATCTGACATGCTCGTTATCTTAATCAGTCTTTAAACCGGTCATATAAAGCAGTGTTTCTCAACCGGGGGTCCGCGGACCCCTAGGGGTCCGTGGTGTAATTGCAAGGCGTCCGTGAAAATAAAATATCTTTAAAGAAAAGATCCTATGACATTTATATAAATAGGATTATCTTACTCAAATGTGACTGAGACCTTTATCTACCTAAACTATAAAGGGTAACAGGACTTTTTTCTATAATTACATCTGTTTCACAAGTGTAATTTTTTGTATTTTAATAAGAGATCTTGCTCCCGTTTGCATTGTTAAAAGTTACTGCATAAAAATTCTGTTGTTACATATATCTGAAAGTTACTGAATACATATTCTGTTTTGTTACATATATCTGAAAGTTACTGCATAAGAATTCTGTTTTGTTAACTATATCTAAGTTACAACTGAAAGCTCTTATTTTTGCCCCAAAGAGTGAATAAATGCTATAATGCAATTTAAAATGCAGTTTCTACTGTTTCTATCAAATTGCAACCCCCCTTCCCCAAGATCAGGTGGAGGGGTCCTCAGGGTAGATCAAAAATACGCAGGGGGTCCAGGACCCCAAAAAGGTTGAGAACCACTGATATAAAGGGTCTTAAAGAGTTGATGTCCACATATCAGAGCACTGTAAAAAATGCCAGTTATTCCTATTTTTCTAACCTAATTTCAAGCCAATGTCACAATCCCAGGGTCCTATTTCAGACCACTGACTAGGTGAAAAAGTCAGCTAACAGAAGCCTCCAGTGAAAAATGTGATGATTTCCTGAATTGTTTCATAAACAAAATAGAGAGGATTAGGCAGCAGATTTCCCCCAAGTCCAGAGACCTTTCTATCTCTTCTGATACCCCTGCTTTGCTGACCCATTTTGAGCGCATCTCTTTGTCAACCTTAGTGGATACCATATACTGCATGAAATCCTCAGCTTGCCCCATAGATATCATCCCTACTAGGTTCCTGAAAGAAATATTTGAGACAGTTGGTCCAAACATTCTGGCTATTGTCAACTGCTCGCTGTCTACAGGCTCATTTCCCTCCAGCCTTAAGCATGCAATAATTCAACCTTTGCTTAAGAAACTTAATCTAGATCCTCTTCTTTTAAATAATTTCAGAACAATTTCTAAACTATAATTTTTATCAAAAATTGTAGAAAAGAGCCTTTCCTCACAATTAATCTCTTTTATGAATAACAACATTTTTTTGAGGAATTCCAATCAGGCTTTCGTGTGCCCACAGTACCGAAACGGCTCTAGTCAAGGTCATAAATAATTTACTGTTCGCTGCAGATTCTGGTAACTGTTCAATTTTAATCTTCCTCAATTTAAGTTCTGCTTCTGACATGGTTGATCATACTATTTTAATTAACCATCTTGAAAAATGGGTTGGCATCAGGGGCTTGGCTCTTGATTGGTTTCGCTCACATCTCACTGACAGAAGTTTTTCTGTTGTTATACGTAAAACCTCTTTCTCTCTGGCCCCCTTTCTTGTGGTGTTCCTCAGGGGTTAATTTTGGGTCCCTTGTTGATTTCAATTTACATGCCTCCCTTGGGGTATATCATTTGTAAACACAATGTCAAGTTCCAGTGCTACGCAGATGACACTCAGCTCTATGTCCCACTTAAGCCTGGTGAGGCAGGTAGCTTGATCCGTGTCATATCGCGTCTCACTGATATTAAGTACTGGATGTCTCAGAACGTCCTCCAGCTTAATGAAGAAAAATCCATGATTCTTGTATTTGGCCCCACAAATGCGATCAACTCCCTGCAGTCTAATCATAGCAGCCTGTCACCCAATGTCAAGTTTGCTGCCCATAATATACGATACGATACAATTTTATTGTCAGTTTGCACTGAAATTCATTTTGCATCCTTGAGCAGTTCCAATCAAGAGATTAACATACAAATTAAACATGCAGTTACAAATGTGACACTTACAGATGCACAAAACACGTCAGTCATGACAAACACACATATTACATTATAGCCTTTAGTGTGGCAGCCTCCACCCTCTGGAACTCTATTCCAGCAGAGATCTGCGACGCTGATTCTTTGGACAATTTTAAAAGACTACTGAAAACCTACCTTTTTACTAAGGCCTATGGTCTGTAGCCCCCCCCCTTTTCCCCCCTAACTGTATCCGACCAATTACCCCACTCTTCCGAGCCATCCCGATCACTGCTCCACCCCCTCTGCCGATCCGGGGAGGGCTGCAGACTACCATATGCCTCCTCCGATACATCTGGAGTTGCCAGCCACTTCTTTTCACCTGACAGTGAGGAGTTTCACCAGGGGGACGTAGCGCATGGGAGGATCACGCTATTCTCCCCAGCTCACCCTCCTCCCTGAACAGGTGCCTCAACCGACCAGAGGAGGCGCTAGTGCAGTGATCAGGACACATACTCACATCCGGCTCCCCACCCACAGACTCAGCCAATTGTGTCTGTAGGGACGCTCGACCAAGCCAGAGGTAACACAGGGATTTGGACCAGCGATCCCCGGTCTGTAGCCTTTTGATCTTTGTTTTAATCTTTTTTCGTTGTTCTTATCTAGTGTAAAGTGTCCTTGGGTTCCTTGAAAGGCGCTATACAAAACTAAGCTGTTGTTGTTGTTATACCCTCTGGATTCAGGTCTCAATTAGCAGCACACTGATTTTGGTTTAGAAACAGGATAGACTGTTGTATAAAAGAATATCGCAGTGATTTTTGACCCTAATCTCTTTTTTGATAGCCAAGTACTATCATGTTTTCTCCAGCTGAGGAACATCGCTAAAATTAGGTCCTTCATATCTTTTACAGACCTTGAAAAGGTCATCCATGCTTTTATTTCTACATGTTTAGATTAACGAAACTCCCTATATTCAGGGCTGAGTCAGAAAGCCACTTCCTGCCTCCAGCTGGTGCATAATGTTGCTGCTAGACTTTTAACTAACTGTAGGAGATGAGACCATATTACACACATCCTTGCCTCTCTTTACTGGTTGCCTGTCGTTTTTAGGGTTTACTTTAAGATTTTACTGGTAACTTTTAAATTTTTCCAAGGTCATGCTCTGAGCTACATATCAGACCTGTTAGTCTCCTTTAATCCTGAGTGTAGCCTGAGAAATCAGGTAGGGGTCTCCTGGTTGTTCCTAAAACATGCCTTATCACCAAAGGTGACAGGGTTTTTGCTGTCCAAGCCCCTCAAGTTGTGGAACTCCCCGTCTGAGAATCTCAGACTAGCAAAATCAGTAACATCTTGTAAGTCTCTTCTCAAAACTCGATTTTATGAAAAAGCTTTTTCATAGTACCTTTAGTTTTTTATTTTTTGGAATTGTTTCAGTTAACAAAAATTGCTCTCTTCCCTTTTGGTTTTATTTTATGGTGTTATTTGTAAGTGCTTTTATTTTACTCTCTTACAATGTTTTTTGTGTCATTTTTAGCTGTTTTATTGTTCTGTGAAGCTCTTTGTAACCCTGTTTCGAAAAGTGCTGTACAAATAAAGCTTATTGTTATTGTTATCATTGTATAATGATCTTCATACTGTACAGCACTTGAGAGGTATAATGTGTTTGCTGTGGGCAATCACTGAAAGGACGTATTGCCTTCTGTGGTCTTATAGTGATCTTCACTGATTGCACACAGGTTATTCTGATCCTTTGGTCTACGAACAATCAGTGGACTCTCGGTATCAAGTGTTCCTGGCAAATCGTATTACCCTTGCTTATGTAAAGTTTCAAACTCTATTTTCTTTTTATGGTGAAACTCCACAGTAATCTACCTGGTTTAAATCTCCACAGGAGCTCCTAATTTAAACCTGCAGTGCAGAAGTTTTGTCTGTACCTTCTGGCAGTGAGAGTACTTACTACTGTTTTTTCAGCGCTCTTCAACAAGGAAAAGCTACACCAATGATTATCCATGTTTGTCCTCGCCGTCGATCGCTTTCTATTTTTTTACTTTAATCCTTCCTCTGATTTCAGAGTTTATTTTTTCTCTTGAGCATCAGAAAGTTTTCTTGGATGCTATTTAGGTTTTTCTGCCATGGCTTCCAAGCCTGGATGGTTTCCTGCAGAAAGCCCTGAAGGCAAGCCAATCAGGGGCATGCAATCACATTCATCACACCACAGTTCAGCTCTGTCAAAGCAATTATTGCTGGTTGATGTACAACGCATCATTACACATCACTTCCAGATATGTCAGTGTGGGAATGCGGCGCGGGAATGTTGCCGCAGACACCAGATTTAAAACTCCGGTATACTGCGAAATACAGAGAGCTTTACCTGGTGGTGATAGGCTTAATCATCATTGTGTGAACTTTTTTGGCAAGGGCTTGAATGTCACCGACATTCATTTACATGTAAAAGTCCCACACTCTAGATTTGTTTTGATTTCATGCTGTCTGATACAGTGCTGCTTGTTTTTTTACTGTGTTCTGTAAGGTGTCCTTGAGTGCTCTGAAAGGCACCCACAAATAAAATGTATCATTATTATAATCATTATTATTATTATTATTTAAAGAAAAGCAAATTGAAATCAGCTTGGCAGTGGAGGAAACAGTAAAAGGGCCAGTCCAGCCAATCCAAAGCACCTTGCCAATGGTGAGTGACTGAAGTTACCTCGTATGTGGCCAGCCGGTCCAGATAGGAGAGGAGCTTCAGTCTGCTTCGACACAGCTCCTTCTGCTCCAGAGTCAGCCTGTACACACACACACACACACACACATAGAAATCAACAGCCTGATCACATGTTTACCTCGCAACATCACAATTAACCAAGACAATGCTGAACAATAAGAACACCCAATCAATCCCATACAGCATTTAGAGTCAAACCTTTATTACTGACTTCTGAGGTCGAACTAATGATATTACTGGGACCTGAAATTAACAATAAATTGACTTCGCACTATATGCCCAGAGGAAACATATATAACCATGCTTGGGACTGCAGACTCCAAGCACCACAACACCCAATGGTGCTCCAGTAGACCTAATCACTGTATAGGGACAACAAATCAACACCCTGTGACCATGGGGAACCAACTATTTTTATGTATGGGATGCTAGTTGACAATGAGGTGAGTTACTGCGTGAGGCGAAAACAGATCCTCCTTCATTTCTGTTTAATCACAGCCATAAATAAATTGGACTACTGTGAAAATTAAAGCCGCTGGGCCATAGAGGTGCTGCCCTGAATTCAAGCACTCATGGCATACTGGAGGGGAACAAACAACAAGGCTGCAAAACTACTGCCCATGGAGGAAATGCATCCCCCACAACTCATGAAACACACCAATCACTCTTCTGCACCTCATGCTCACTCACAAAGATACGGGTTGTGAACACAAACACCTTAACCCACCATTACAGACTAGCAAACACACACACACACACACACACACACACACACACACACACACACACACACACACACACACACACACACACACACAGATGAAAACACTTCTCACCTCACAACAACACACCTCCCTCACCAATCCGATACTCTCCATCTTTAGCTATTGTTATTCCATCCTGACTACATTATCAAACAGCAAAAACAACTGGACCCGGCCGAGCGGTGCCCAAAGCCCCAAAAGACCCAGCACAGATCGACCACAGTGTGACCACAGCAGACCTGACCCCTGCACCGCTGTCTTAATCCCTAATCCTTCATTACAGAGTGCGCTATCGAGTCTTATCGGGTCTCCCCTGCACAGACGAACACAGATTAACACCGGCTCAACACTCTCTGGCACATCAAAGAGTGGCAGCTTAGCACTGGTACTAATGGTAATTATTACTTTGCTTTGCCTCTTCAGAGTGGAGAGGGAGGGTGGAGGAAAGTGCATGTGTACCTCTTGGATTGGGGGGGGTCAGGGGAGAGGCAAGGAGGGGAAAGGGGCGGAGGACAAAGGAGATGTGAGCAAAATGTTGCAAAGGTCCGTTAAGCTTTCTGTTTTCATTTGAAGGCACGGTTGTAGATTTTTTTCCCCCAATTTTTTCCCCCTATTCGCCCCAAATGTATCCGGACAATCATCCCACTCTTCCGAGCCGTCCCAATCTCTGCTCCACCCCCTCTGCCGATCCAGGGAGGGCTGCAGACTACCACATGCCTCATCCGATACATGTGGAGTCGTCAGCTGCTTCTTTCACCTGACAGTGAGGAGTTTTTCCAGGGGGATGTACTGCGTGGGAGGATCACACTATCCCCCCCCCCCCCCCCCAAACAGGCACCCGACCGACCAGAAAAGGCGCTAGTGCAGCAACCAGGACACATACCCACATCCGGCTTCCCACCCGCAGACATGGCCAATTGTGTCTGCACGGACGCCCAACCAAGCCGGCGGTAACACGGGGATTCGATCCGGCGATCCCCGTATTGGTAGGCAACAGAATAGACCGCCATGCCACCCGAATGCCCCCTTAAAGTGTGTTTTTAATCTCTGAGTCACACCTTTAAAAAAGAAAAAGTATATATAACGAGGCAAGTTTATTTGTAAAGCACATCTCATACACAGAGGCAATTCAAAGTGCTTTACATAAGGCATAAAAAGACATTTGATAAGAAATACAGAATAAAATATATATTTAAAAAAGAAATGAAAACACATAAATGTTATAGGAAAGAAATAGGAAAAAAGTAGAGAAAAGATAAAAACATAGAGGAATAAAATAGCCAGAACTGGTTAAACAATGAAAGGCAGAGCCTCCTAATAAAATGCAGTGAAATTCAGCCCACAAGCGTCACTATTTATGTTCTTTCAGACTTTGGGTGGACTCAACCTTAACGACGAGCCTCAACACAAAAGCCAAAACCGGGTTTTCAATATGTATTATTGATCCAAGTTCTTCCTTTATTTTAAGTGTTATTTCTTTTCCTCAGTGCTGTGGACAGGAACGTATAGGCTGCATATGGACTAAAAGTAACTACAGTAAATAGTGGCAATAATCAAAACACGTCTTCTGACTGTTTACATGCTGTCAGCAATCTGATTAAGGTGGATAATCGAATAAAGGTGATAGTTTGAGGTTTCAAAATGTGTTTGATTAAAATTATATTAATAAATTATGGAACTAAGTTATGCGGCGTGCGACCCCACTTCTGCCATTTTGCTTGAGACTTTTCAGGAAATGTCTCTGTTTCTGTTTGTTCACCCATCCAGTGCTTAAGGATGTTAAGCTGCTGCTAAGGTGCCATGACCTGTGGCAGAGCAGCAAGCCAAAATCCTCTTCTTACTCTTCTTCTTCTTTCAGCTTGTTCCCTGTTTCCCAGGGGTCGCCACAGAGGATCTGATAGTTTCCATCAGTACCCTGTGAGGGCACAGCACCGATGGCGGTCTTATCAGTCCGCATAATGATTTGGCAAAATTTTGCATTGAATGCCCTCCCTGACACAACCACTAACCCTATGGACGGGGGTCTAACCTTTCTTTTTTTTTTTTTGAGTGAAGAAACACTGGAGTGAGTGAACCAATCAGCCGTCATCTATCCAAGTGTCTCAGCTGTCTTACAGAAGAACAGTCCAAAGAGTAATTAATGAAAACACAAAAAAAAAAAACCACAAAAAAAAACTAATAAAGCCAAAGAACATTTTAATAACTGTTTTTGTTTGAAGTTGGAAGATTCTCCTTCGTCGCAGTTCTGCATACGCGCATTAACGTGTGCTGCAGGAAATGAGGTGCATGCATGTACTGTTAGCACCAAACTATTCCTGACATACTAACCGTCAAAATAGTGTACAATGAAGATTAGTACTAAGTAGATAATATATAGTGATAAATATGGATTTCAGACGCAGCTTTCATTTACCTTGCTTGCCATGTTGTCCCTTGTCTGTTGCTTCGGGGTCAAACGCGTGCGTAAAACCAAGTCGTCACATGAATTATTAAGGTGCATACAAAGCAGAGTAAAACAAATGATTGACAAAAAAAATCTAGCTTTGTTAATCGTTAGCATCAAGTTAGGCCTTAATTTCATTAAGACAGTTCAATTAAGGTGTTTACATAGCAGTTGCTCTGTATTTAAAATAATTAAAGGATGTAATTTAATATCATTATGTAATTAAGTAATGTAATTAAAGTGTTTACATAGCAGTCCTCTGTGTGCAGTTTGCATGTTCTCCCCATGTCTGTGTGGGTTTCCTCCGGGTGCTCTGGTTTCCTCCCACAGTCCAAAGACATGCAGGTCAGGTGATTCGGCCATACTAAAAAAAATTGTCCCTAGGAGTGAATGTTTGGGCCCTGTGATGGACTAGCAGCCTGTCCAGGGTGTCTCCCCGTCTGCCGCCAAATGACTGTGGGGATAGGCTCCAGCATCCCGCAACCTCAACTGGGATAAGTGGCTTAGATAATGAATGAATGAATGAACATGGCAGTTGCAATTATCAAATTGTTGCCTTAATCTGAATAAAATAAAAATTTTAACTTGCATGTAAACACACTTGGTGTCTTGCCCTATTGTTGACTTGCAGAATAAGGGTCCAGTAGCTACAGTAACAACGGTGAAAGGAACTGTTGCATATCCAAACCAACTGATTGGCCCTTCAAAATATCTAGTAAATGTATTATTATGTCAGAGTGATATGGCGACATTCCTGTAACTTTGTGAAGGTTTCCTATCAAAACCAGTGCTACCAATTTGAAAAGCAATTAAACGTGTTGCTAAAGCAAGGGGCCTGGGTGAAGAAACAGCACTGCTGGATGGATAGCAGAATAGAGACTGAAGGCTGGGGGCTTTCAGCTGATGGGTGCAAGACCTAAAATGGTGCCGTAACCCATTATCAACACACAGCGTTACACCTGCTGCCTAATACAAGGAAACTGGGCCCTGATTGACCCAGTGTGTGTGTGTGTCCTGTGTCTCAAAGTTATCAGAACTGCAGCTTATTCCAATCAGATGGCATCTGTCTTCCATCTCTGTAGAAACACCCCTGAAGATTACTGTACTGGAGGGAGATTGAACCGCATAAACAGGCCAACACACAAAAGCATATTTGCACATGGGGACAGTGTGAAGTAAAAGTGATTATCACATTGTATCAGCAACAAAATTGGACTGTATAAGCAGACAGAGAGATGTGCAGGCTAACACCTTCGTGCACACAAGGAGTAGCCGAAAGCATAAACAGCCATGCACGCACATACACATAAACGCGCACAGGCCAATGCTGCAGCAAATGAGAAAATAAGACTTCTGATTGAGGTCTGGATCTGATCAGATAAGAGCATAAACACCCTGCCGTAAAACCCCATCTCTTTCTCTCACTCTTTGCCTCTCTCTTTCACACACACACACACACACACACACACACACACACACACACACACACACACACACACACACTCACACACACAGTTCTCCTCCATCTTCTTGTTGTATGCTGCATGTCATTGCAGGAGCTATAATGGCCCCTAGACAGTTTTTGAAATATACTTTTGTTTGCACACTCACACACAAGACATACGGGCACGAATGAAAGAGAGGACAAAGCTGCTTAGATACAAAGTTGTCCCAAAAAAAAAAAGAAAAAAAAAATCACAATATCGGCCATCAACAGCAATCACCCAGGTCTCAGGTATTTTCTGCAATTTTTTTTTTTGTTGAAGAATAAGTGAATATGCTGCACCACATTGCCTGGAGAAAAGCTCCTTGCCGTAAAACAGGAGAATTTCAGTCAAAAGAATGGAAAAGAGGCCGGAGTTTGGCATCGATATCCATTTGTACCCAGTACCGTTTTATTGTGTCCTTTCTGGTGAACCAATAGATGGTAGAATTTGAAATAACAGCTTCAGAAGGCAGAACTCTCCTAAACGAGGTTGGAGATTGAGTGAAATTACTCGAAACACTATCTTTCTCTTGGCTGTCGAAAGCTGATGGCATTTGTTTAAGCTTCTCCTCCAAGAGCCATTTAAATGATTGCACCCATCGTTTCTACCCCCCCCCCCCCACGCCACCATGATCATGAATAATGACACTCTGCTTCTCAGTGCTGCTTGGGGACAAACATCCCTTGTGCACGCACACGGGCCAAAAAAGCAACACACAATAGGTTACTTAGTCTCAGAATCAAAAGCTAAACATAACCTTCCTGTCAACACAAAGGGCCTTGCACAGATGCGCCCACGCACAGAAAAACAGTAACGTGCATGCGAACATGCACGGAGCGGAGCTGTGATCGATACCATGCCATTTCTGTAATGGCAATGTAGTTAAAAAGAAATTAAGAGAATTATTATCTGTCTCGGGCCATGGCCGTGAGCCCCATGGCAGCACAGCTAGCCCCATTAGCAAGGGGCTTTCGCGGTCCTCACATGCTCACCCCGTACGCAAACACAAAACACACAATTAGGGGACATGTGCACTGTGCATCAGCTTAGCATCTTTTGTGTCTTAGCTTAGCATCTTTGGGGTCACTGAATGAGGGAGATAGAGATGGCCCACCATCTCCATCTCCCCCTATCATCCCTCAAAGCACAAGAGGGAAGAGTATTTATTAAAAGGCAAAGAAAAAAATGTATCTTTTGTTTGATTTTGGGATACTCTATTGATCCCTGTGGGGAAATTACGCTCTGCATTTAAGCCATCCTCGCTGTGTAGCTAGGAGAAGTGGGCAGCCGCTGTGCAGCACCCAGGGACCAACTCCAGTTTGTCTTGCCATGCCTCAGTCAAGGGCACAGACAGGAGAACTAACCCTAACATGCATGCCTTTTTTGAAGCTGGGGGAAACCGGAGCACCCAGAGAAAAGCCACCGCAGACAAGGGGAGAACATGCAAACTCCACACAGACGACGACCTGGGATGAACCCCAAGGTTGGACAATCCCAGGGTTCAAACCCGAGACCTTCTTGCTGGGAGGCGACAACGCTAACCACTACGCCACCGTGCCACCCAATGATACCAAAAGCAAGGTATGAGAACAAAGCAGAAGACTCAGGAGATATTGGGAAGAATATATGAGAAAGAGAGAGAGAGAGAGAGAGTGCGAGAGAGAGAGAGAGTTTGATTCCGTTGTTGATGATGTGTGTACATGTGAACATTTGTGTGCAAAAATGCAGTTACTATATTTCCATAATATTCATGTTTATGTATGTGTATACTAATAGATATGCATCATATGTTTATGTGTTCAAATAAATGTCTAGAATATTACAATTTTTCTTCATTATGAGGGGGTGTGTTGTTTTGGCAAGTGTGTGTGTGTGTGTGTATATATATATATATATATATATATATGTGGGGGGGCAGTTTTATATATATATATATATGTGTGTGTGTTAGTGTGTGTGTGTGTGTGTGTGTGTGTGTGCGCGCGCGCAGCGCACATGTGCATACACATGCAGGGTGATAAGTGATCACTGAAGGGTTTTTCATTAGTCATTCCCTGGGCACTTGACAACAAAGGCATAAATTACCTCCAACAGATTAGCCACTAATCTCCACCACCGCTTACTTGCTCCCTTGCTCTCTCTCGCACTCTCTCATTAATGTCCCTGTCTTTACGATCCCCTCTCCCTTCTCCAACCAATGAAACAATCACAATCATATTTATCAGCCCTTTCTCTCCCACGTCCTCCTCTCCCATACGGTTTCCTTCATTAATGCTGTCACCTTTAAAGCCTTTGCCCCAATCTTCCTTCCCTCTCCTCAGAAAGACTCCACAGGGTCACTATCCCTGTCACCGATGCGCAATGGCAATAATTACATCTTAATTTAAGCAGACTGACCCTCAATAAAGGCTCTCTATAATGAAGGCGACTTGCATTCTTTTGTTTCTCCTGTCCTTGACCGCCTAACAAGCTAGCAACATAGCGACTTGCAGGCAGTGGGGGTGTTGGCGTCGGGTTCCCTGGGGTTGGATTTACTGCCTGCCACACAATTGCTGTGTAGAATCTCAAGTGGTGTGGGCACCCTTCTTTGATGGGATTTAAGTAACTTTGGCAATACAGAAAAAAGAAATGAAGTCAACAAAGACAAATATCTAAAATAAATATCAAATTATGTGCTACTTAATCATTTGTTCCAGTTGTCAGCCTACCCAAAGAGGTCAAAGTGCAAAGTCAGCTACACACTGGCTTTGCTGGAGATAAGAGGGGATTCAGTGTTTCATTTAAAACGGTGCTTAAACCTGGGCTTTCCATTTGAAGAGAGGTCTCTCTAGCCACTATCTCACCCTGCCAACCTGTTCAGCTATGGTCACTAAACTCCCTCTTCACTGTATCTTGAGTTCAATAAGGACAGGAGCTGCTGTCTGTTATGACACTCTTTCTGTCCAACTCATCTGTTGGCTGATTTCTTTGTCTGACCAAAGGCCAGGCAATTGGCTGACTAGCTGAACGACCAACAGGCCACGTATCAGCTGAGGTAGACCTCGGCCAGGTCCTTGCCACTCAGTGCTCTCTGTTACCTCATTCTCTGTAACAGAAAGTCCTCAATTATTGGCTGGCTAGTTGCCTGGCTGGCTGACTGACTGAGGGGGCCAGCACTTGATGTGGCTCTCTAGCTGAATGACAGTCCTACCTGCTGAAGTCGACCTTGGCCAGCAGCTCTTGTCTCTTTGTGCTCTCCTTCTCTTTTTTCCTCTCCAGCTCTTCTTCAGCTGAAACAAAGTCCTCGTAGGGGAGGTCATCAAGGTCTACATCACCTGGCATAATAAACCTGGGAGAGGGTACATAAATGACACAGTTAAATTAATTGCATTTCTAGTTAAACAAAATACAGTATTTGCAGAAGACATCGCTCAAACATTCTCAAGCACACTGAACCTTAAAAGGAAGGGGATGATGAATACAGATTTGCACAGATCAGCCAGAAGGAACAAAACATAAGACCAAATAGTACAATTTAATAGTGACAGCTTGACAACATTCCACAAGTATTGATCAAGAAGGTAGGAAAAAACACAAATGTTTTTTTCCAAGGAGGGAATGTTTAATTATTAATCTGCCATCTGTGTTTGAGAACATATGTTTTTGTTTGTTTTTATTTGTGGTATAAATAGTACCCTATACATGTGCATGCATAGTGAGTGTTCATGTGTTCCTACCTTCCCCCATCCTCTCTGTTGCCTATAGCTATGAGGGCCTCAAGGTCAGTTCCCTTGAGGCCATACTGAAGCAGCTCCTTGGCTGCATCAACATTCTCCGGGACGCGCTCCGCACACTCATGCAGCACCCACGACCGCTTGCGGATTTTACTCTGGGTGCAAAAAAGAGACAGAAAGAAGAGGGAACAAGCGAGGCAGGGAGATAAAATGACAGAGGAAAGCGGGCCCCAGAGTATCATAATTAATATGCGTCAAAGTCGGGAGGGGCAAATTGGTCAAACAGATCTTTCTGCAGTTCTGCAGCCATTCATCCGCAGCCATGCACACTATAGTCACAAGATATTTAATATAGTCTGATAGTGATATAGCATGAGCACCAAAAATCCTGACTGCATTCTCCCAGCCTCTCTCTCTCTCTGCCTACCTCCCTCTGTCCCTAACGAGATAGTGTTGCATCAGATTTATTTTTCCACATCTGTGCGGCATACCAAGGATTATTCCCAGACAGGTTTCTTTTTTCCTCTCTCTCTATTTATCTCATTCTCACTCTCTAGGCCTTGGCTTGCCCCCCACCAACCCCATCTCAGCAGGAGTGAGTTCCCCCCATCCCATAATAATAATAATAAAGTTTATTATTATTATCCTTCCTCCCTACCAGGTAGTCTTGTATAGAGGCGATGCTGACGGTGCTCTTTCTCCACTGTCTCTGGTAGACCATGTCAGAGTCCAGATTATATGCTTGTGCCAGGGACAAGGCCTCGCCATATTCTTCATTGTCAATCTATGGGGCACATGCATGTACACGCATATACAGACACACAGACACAGACACACACACAAACACACACACACACACACACACACACACACACACACACACACACACACACCCACTGCAAGTTATGGTCACTCTTACTGCAATCCTCATTATGGTAGACTATTTTCGTTAACTAACAACAATTATCATTTTTATTACTATTCATATTATTGTTATTATCAGCTTCATCATAATTACAACTGTTAGTATTACCATCATTACAACTTACAACTGTCATTGGCCAGTCATAGGAAATCACTTCAATGCCTTACAAAATATTTGATCCAACCAGAATGTGACATGTTTATGCAGGCCCACACAATATGTCTTAGCGTGTGTGTTTGCGTGCACCCTGACGAGCACATACAGTATCCGTCTCTGACGGTGTGTGGGAGTACAAAGCAACACATTAGCCAGATTCTGGTTCCTTGAGGGCAGTAATCATCCCACTCAGTTAAACCTCATGTAGGAGGACATCAAAAACCACTCTCTCTGGATCCAGCTAATAAAATCGTTAGCAGCGCTGCCAGAGGGCTTTGTTCACAGTGACGGGGTTACGCTGCAAGTCGTATCATGCCACACCTAAAAATGCAAGGAGCCTGACTTGAGGAAATAACTCAGAGTCACTTGTTTGGGGTCTGTTAACAACTCTGAGTGGTTCTCGCATGTCAGATGCAACTACAAACCTGATGTCGGCTGAAGTGAATTGCTGAGGGATAGCTGGGTCATTGTGGTTTGTCTGAGCGTTTTTTCATGGGTATGTCGGCATATCATGCTGAATTAGTGCAACACAAACATGGACACACACACATTGTGCCTGTATGTGTGTGTGTGTGTGTATATATATATATATATATATATATATATATATATATATATATATATATATATACATACACACATACAGGCACAATTAAACATATGGACTTGTCAATGTATAAGTAGATGAAGAAGAAGAAATTCCAACCAGATGGGAGCAGCTGGGCAAGAGGAACATTCACAAGTGTCGAGGGTGCTGAGTGTTACACAGAGATAACAATGATTTATCGCTTTATAACTCTCCACTGTTCAGATTGACGGTGATGACTAATGGTATCTAATGATGGTGATGATGATGAAGGAGGTCGTAAATGATGGGTCATAAAAATGACTGATGAACCGTGTTCAAACTTGGGACCGTCGAAAGCCAATACCACCCTCACTGTGTTTTATGATGGAAAATGTTGTCTCTGCTGCAATTTGTAGCAAACACCAACAACAGCCATATTTCTAATGTAGCAATTAGCATTTCAGAAGAGCCCTTGGGACTGAGAAATAGCCTTAAAGCAGACTGAACATCTTGCTTGGTTTTCATTTCCCCTCAACGGTGGACTGGCACTGGTCCATTGGAGGAAAGCACTTCAGTGGGCTGGTGTGGGGACTTGTTTTGTCGCAAACCAGTTTTGCATATCAGCCCTTTATAATTCAATCGCTGTCTAAATGATTTTGTATGAGGTTTCCTCTGATGTTATTAAATCAAATCAAATGATGAGAGGAAATGAAGAGTTCCATTTAAAAAAGAGCACACCCACCATTAAAAGAAACTAACACCTTCCTTTATCAAATGATGGTGAGCATAAAAGCTAAGCACATCACAAGATGCCATTAAAGTAAGAGGCAATCTTTGGACCTTTACTCAAAGCTCTGTTTTAACAGTGTTTTTGAAATAATGTCAAAGGAATTTCAGACAGGATTATTATTCCAAAACGGACAGCATTGTGGAAGCCCATGGCCATTTAAGGATCCACAGGACCTACAAGAGTGACCTACACTGGGGCGTCCGAGTAGCGTAGCGGTGTATTCCGTTGCCTACCAACACGGGTATTCTATCTGGCTATTGCAAACAGTTTATTTTTGTCAAAATTTTCAATGAGACATGTAGAATCAAATGATTCTGATGAAATAGCCCTATTTTGAGCTTAGATTCTGTTATTTTCCCTGACGGAACCATTCATCGCACTTGGTGCATTCAAGGACGGTTGAAAATTTGAAAATCCAACAATAATTTTTATTTTTTTAGTTTCTGGCTATGATAAATGGTAATTCTGGTAATTTTTTTTAAAGAAAACGCGCCTCTCGAACCTGCTGGCAGTTTTTGGGCTTCAGAGGGTTAATACTGTCCTAACAGAATGCGATATGAGAGAGCGTCAGCGACAAAATCAGTTTGATTGCTTTATTTTCTATTGGAATATCCTAACTGTCAGCGAGCAACACCCTGTTTTGAGCTGAACTTTTGTCGGGCGCCCCATTTCTATTTACTTCCTGCCGCTGGCATTGAAAAGCATGGTTCATGGACAAGGAACGTCTTCAGTCTAATCTCGAGTGCACAGCTGATAGGTATGTGGTTTGTTTATGTAACGGTTTCAGTGTGGACAGAGTGTCCGATGTGATGCGAAAGTCAAACACTCACATCCAGTTGGGACATGGTGTAACATGAATAAGTTTATCAATTTTACCTAGAGTTTGCCTGAAGTGATATTGTTGTAGTGCTCAGAAACATAAAATGTACTGAAGAAAATCTGCTTGGAAACACACAGCTATCATGTCCTATCTTCTGGAGGGTGTCAAGGCTCTTTTACCTTCAGTTATCTATAGCCTTGGTTTAAAATTCAGCTCTAATCGAGTCGGCCAAAGAGTGCTCATTCAGCATAACACTAAGCAAGGCCACTTGAACACAAGACTTATTTGTCAGTTTTCTCCTGATGACAGCGTTAGTCATTATTTATGTGAACACAGTGTGACCAATAAATTATAGTCTGGTTTGCTGGTGGTTTTAGCCACCTACCTTCCTCTGGTACAGCTCCTCTGGGGTGGTGGACCTAAGGCTAACCAGTCGGTAGTTCTTGACTACGGTGCGTGGCCGTTTGCGTGGTGGGGCAAAGCGCTCCATCTCCGT
Organism: Lampris incognitus; assembly: GCF_029633865.1. Classification (NCBI taxonomy): domain Eukaryota; kingdom Metazoa; phylum Chordata; class Actinopteri; order Lampriformes; family Lampridae; genus Lampris; species Lampris incognitus. Next base: position 25,578,632 of record NC_079225.1, read on the forward strand.
CGCATAGTATAGGCCCTGCTTGACGTAGCCGAAGTAGCGGGCCTTGGCCGAGGCCTCCTCGTCAGAGTCTGAATCCCCGCCGTCATCCCACTCCTCATCCTCGCTGACTCCGCTGCTCAGGCTGCTCTCCAGGCGGCCACGCTTCTGGGCCAGCCGCACCTCACACTGGTGTGGAATTTGAGAGGTGATAGGGATTAGAAAACAGGATCAAGAAAAGAGAAATGGGATAAAAAATTAGATATGAAGGGAACGAAATACAGAGAGGGAAGAGGGACATGTTGACCATGGATTTGAAGCAAGCAATTTTCTTGTAAAAGATCTGAAAGAACAGGTTTAAAGCCAATAAAATGCCATAATTTTTTTTGAAAACAGGCTTGCATTTGACTATGTTGCGCCAAATCAACAACAGAGAGTCTGTGAACAGAAAACAACAGCAAGGTCAAGCTGTCTGACAGAAAATCAAAGTGGAGAGTATACGTTCCTTTCCACCAGTTTCATCCTTTTGACTGCCTATATTTGGGTGGTGGGGCAGGGGCTTAGATGTCTTGCAGCCTCTCTCCTACTCAAGAGTCCACAAATTTTAGTTTAATACTTCTTAAAAATAAAGCACCCCTCTCTTCCTCTTTTACAGCCCAGGGTTTCTGCAGGCTACAGCAAAGTATAGGCCCCTCTTGTAAGGCTTCATTCCCAGCCAGGTATTATCAAACATTTAACAGCTGTGAAACATTTAGCACCTTAATCAATGAGGAGGCAAGGCAGCCTCGGTGCCAAAAATTTCCTCAAATTCATGTATGCACGCATAGAAGACTGCAAAGTGCACCCACAGTGATCTTTATGAACGTACACACCCACCCACACTCCACCCCTTCTACATGCATTACCAATCAAGTCCCATCTTCTGACACACATAGACACACACTTGCAGATCCCCGTCTTCATACAGCCATCTCTACACAAATACACACACATCTGTTACCGCCCCCCCCTACACACACACCCTAGTACTCCCTTCCTTGTTGAGGCAAGCTGATGAAACCTTTCCCTGAAGTTGGTGGCTGGCAAAGAAAACCTTATCCCATTTCTCTCTCTCTCCCGCTTTCTTTCTCTCTGTCTGTCCATCTGTCTCAATTTCCCTCCCTCTCCTGCTCCCCTCCAGCCCTCTCTCTCTATCACGTGTCTCTTTTACATGTCGAAACAGATAAAAATAAATAAAGAGAAGCAAGGGGTGGAAATAAAAGAGGAGGGTGATGAGATATCAGGCTCTTTATAGGGGGATAAAGAAGAAGAAGATAAATATTTCATCATCACACGCTTTTTACTATTACCGCTGCAGGGCAGTGGTAGAGATAGCACTCGTCTGTACACACACACACACACACACACACACACACACACACACACACACACGCTTGCATACGAAACAGACACACACACACACACACACACGCATACGAAACAGAAAAAGATGACTATGTCCAAGATTTCACAAATGCTGTTTTTGTTTAGTGCAACACAAGCAAGCTTAATTACATACACAATGCACATGAATACAGTGCTACTAAGTTGCATGAATGTGAACCATTTTAATCATGCAAGAAGATTTTTTTATTTGCCAGATGTCTCGACATATATAGTTGACAAGACAGATTACATTTGTACAATGGTGAATGCAATGAACGCATGCCACCACCAACCCAGGCTCATTAAACTTTCCAAGAGACATTTCATATCAGAAAACCTTTCATCACAAGACACTTTTGAAAAATTAAAAACAAAACAGTTCATTTAGCTGTTGTTGTGTGATATGCCATATTAAAGCACCAAATGCAAATTAAGCAATCTAGAATCAAAATACTATTTAGTAAGGTAAAAGATGCTTACATCAGTATCACACATGACAATTTGACACGCAATTTCTCACCGTTTAACATGGAACTATCTACACGTACATTAAAACATAAGTACGAATGCCCATGTGCACACTTATGCTCATGCA